>NC_056743.1:874911288-875211288 GCF_019279795.1 Protopterus annectens | reverse complement strand
CCCCTAAATATTCTCCACTGGTTGGAATTCCCCCATCTTCTATTACTGTCACAACTTCAAATGTTACACTTCATTCTTTACAAATATTCATCCTGCCCTGCTTTCTCTTCCTTCAGCTCTATCTACACTCCTCCGCATACTTTCTGTACCTCTAATCAGCAACTACTACAAATCTACCAACCCCAAAAAAATAGCTGGCAAACTATATAAACACTCCGTCACCCAAGCCTGGAACAAACTCCCAAGAGACATTTGGTCCATCATTCAACCATCCCACTTTAAAGAAAAACTCAAGTTTCATCTACTCAACTCCAAAATACATCCTTGTCAAGCCTCTAGTTAAGCTTCCCACAACCCTGGTGTATATCTTTTCAGTCCCTTCACATACAGCTAAGTACTCCACTATTGTGGATACTTATTACACTCTACAATCAATACTGTTGGACTTAAATGTTTTTGTAAATATGTAAATATATATTTTTAGTATGTAAAAATATGTATATATCGTGTGTTTGCATTTCTGTTTTGTGTCTCTAACATTCTTGTATAACTGATTTTGACCATATTTTTGACTCAGATGTTTGATTCTCTGTAAACTGTTTGTGTTTTTTTGGAGCTTTTCTCCTCTGGTCTCCACTAAAAATGGGCCACAAGCCCAGCTGGACTAACCCGGTTAACAAATGTCAATCAATCAATCAATAAATAAATAAATAAATGAATAAATGTGCTTCTGTGTATTAAAGCATCTAAATGAAAACCCCAGCTTTCTTGTCATATGTGTTCGAGACTAACGAGCGACACTATGTTTTTATATATTTTATGTAAAATAATTCATCTGCCTAATGTTTGCAAGTTGATGTAGGATCTGTACTTGCTGGAGTAAGTATTTTATATCCAAGTATGCAAGTTATACAAGTATTTGACAGTTAATTTGTAAAGTCTACTGAATGCACACTTAGAGACTCAAAGGTGCATCCATGGCGCGCACACACACACACACACACACACACACACACACACACACACACACATATACATATACACACACACACACACACACATACACATAGAAACTAACAGCTACATGCTCATGTACACACACACACACACACACACACACACACACACACACACACACACACACACACACACACACACACACATACACATACACATAAAACACATGCACACTGTCCTCATGCCATGCAGTGTCCCCCACGGCAAGCAGCAGGTGAAAACCTGTGAGATCTTAATTCAACATAATGACAGCACTGTTGACTCTCTTAGAAAGATGTGTTTAATACTGTCATTGTGGAATTCACAGAAAATAGGAAAATTACTGATTTCCGCAAATGAATATGATACTCTTCAGTGTGATTTCAGTTACAATTTCCATTCAAACAGGTGTTACTGCACTTCCCTACGAATGTATGACAGGAGCTGTTAGCATTATAACTTGCTAACACAAAGTGTTGCATACAGAGTAATGGGAGTTCAGGTTCTTAATGGGTGTTTGGCACACACAGTAATGATCATCAAAGCACTTTTCTTTACCGTATTGAGAGTGACATGGGAGACATCCTATTGCTGCATTTCCATGAAGCTATCTTTTGCAGGTATGACTTGCAGAATCTGTGACAGTTAACCAGACCAAAAAAAGTTGCTTAATTCAAGTTGGTGGTAGGAGCTGAAGGCAATCTTACCACTGTATGCCAGCTCGTATGTGGGTGTTCATCATTCCCACTGCTGCATTAGCCTTTAAGCTATATCGATTGTGTCTTGCCCAAGACACAACATCTGGCCAGCTTCCAAAAGCTCTGGCTCCCTCCCACACTTCACACTGACTACTGAATGGACAGCCCTATGGAGGGAAATCAGTAATCCGATTGAAGCTTTCTTACTACTTTCTTGGTGCCTTGTGAAGAAGCAGCTTAGAGGATTGACAGGAGAAAGAGCCAGACTTAATCTTTATTTCTGTCAGATAAGTCCACAGTGGGGAATTCTTTCATACAGATATATTGCTTTTTTAAGGTAAACAAATGATCTTTTTAAATAGGATTTTTAATGGTATTTTCCCTTTAAGAAACCTTGTATTCTTTCAGATAGCTACAGATTTTGTCAGAGACTGCTGCTTTTACCTCTCAGCTATTTAGGAGGAATTTTTGTGAGAAAATGTACTGCTTATATAAACTTTGTATTAGTTAATTAAAACTTTACTGTCAGGAAGTATTTTATATGACAGGGATTATTACGAAGTATGTCATTGCTTGTGTAACCTTGACAGTGTGTCTGTATTTCTTTCAGTCTAAGTTTTTAGCAAAGGGTTTCTGGTAGGATTTTAGTGTGCTGCTTATGCATTACTGTGATGGGGACTGTGTACTTGAGTGTAAGTGTAATGCTGCTTGTGAACATTTTTTGACAACTAACTTTCTGACTGACTCATTCCAGCAAAATGTGCTGTCTTAAGAGATATCCTCCTCGGTTACAACATGGATACCTACCCCGCTCCATCTGTTATGTCTATTGCTGTGCTCATGCCAACACTGTAGGCTCAGTAAATACCTCAGCTGATAGTGCACAAATCTGTAGTGGCCATTTGTTTGCTCCTCAAACCACTCACTTACATCTCCAGCTTCCTCTAGTATAGTCCTTTCTTTCACCACGAACTTGGGGGTCAGCTACATCCTCTTCGGCTGTTCCAGTGTCCGATCCGGGTATAGAAAAGCCTTCCTCTCTGTCAGGGAGACACTCCAGGAAATGTTGCTTGGGGCAACTGGGGAAAGAGAGCTCTAGTTAGAGTAGAAGTGATTTCTCTGAGTTGGATTTCATTCAAACATGAAAAAAAAAAGTTAAACATCTTTCATCTGAAGACATGAAGTCTGTTAGAAAATATGATGTTGTTACCTTAACATGCCAGTTATTATGCTGAGATTTCCTGAGGAAAACATGTCAGAGGATTCTGACATAGGCAAAGCTTCTTTTCCTGCAGATTCTCAAGTCCAGTTCTCTGATTCAGAGGAAACTTAGTCCTCACAATGCCCCTTGGAGGAACTTTCCTTTTCTCAGATAATACCTAGGATAAGTAAGTTTTTTGATGGGAATAGTTGGATGTCCCCCTGAATTGAGGAGATATTATGTTATGTTACAAGTAGATGTGCCGCATTCCACTCCCATACCTTCTTTTATGCCAGCCTTGGAGAATTTATTTATTGCTGCCTGTAATAATTCTGTTAACTTTCAGATCCCAGAAACCCAGGTAAACTTTGCAAAGTTTCTATTTGGTGTGTTATCCTGTCTCGCCTTCATTCTTTCACTGGTTGGGATAGGAACTGATCCTCGGTTCCAACTCGGCCGTGTACAAAAGCTCGAGGTCTTCCACTAGCTCGTGGCTGTATCCCCATCCCAACATGCCCGAGGAGAGTTCCTTAGATCTCGTTTACTGCTAACAAGACGGGGTGTTCTCCATTTTGGCTCTGGCTAAGTCTATATATATTTTTTTCAAAATAGTTTAAATAATTGTATTTTTTTGTGACTTGGTTAAAGATTTATAGTATTTAGCTTAGTTCTTGACTTAGTGTGTTCGATCTGTGGTGGTTGTTGTGATTGGCTGTCATTTTTCTTCTCTAGGCCATTTTACCTCTTCCCTATCCCCTTTGTATTTTCTTCTTTTTGAAATAGGCTCATTTAAGTTAGAGAGCCTTAAAAAAATTTAGTTATTTATATATATATATATATATATATATATATATATATATATATATATATATGTTTAATCTCATTTTAGTTAAAGAGCTACCGCTGGTCCGTTTAAATTAGAGGGCCTTCTTCCTTGTCCTAACTTTTCTGTCAGTAGGCAGATTGGTTTTAGTTAACGACTGGCTTAATTTTCTAGTTAAGTTCCTCTGTTTAGCTGTTCATTACTAAAAAAAAAAAAAATTCCGTCTTTATTAATAGTAGTAAATTTTCTTGGTTCTGTTGCTGTCATTGATATTACAATGTCTAAGGATCCAAGAGAATCCAAACCGTCGAGGTTCAAAAAGTGTACTAAATGTAATCAAAAATGTCCTGTGACTGGTCACACAGTTTCTGTGTACTGTCCTGGCACAGTCCATCTGCAGGACTCGTGCCATTTGCCATGCATTCAGTAGCAGAGTGTTGTCGGAAGGGAAGAATAAGTTAATACTGAGAGGGTTACTGAAGATTCCATGTACAGAAGCACATGAAGAAGATCAGAGTACTTCAAAATTATCAAAATCCCCTTCTTCCAGAACAGAGAAGTCGGGAGTAGATCTTCTACTCAGTTGGAACTGACAAAGAAATTGGCTGAAGTATCTTCCTCGGACCCGAAGACAGTCGGGCCTGAAAAACCTTCCTCCTCGACTCCTGCTGTGGTTTTGGTGTTGATAGAGTTTCAAATACAGGCCCAGTCCCCGGAACTGGAACCAGTCTCTCCAACCCAGAGATCTCCATTGCTCCAGCGAGTCAGATCTCCTACTCCCTCCTCTCGATCATCCAGAAGTCTCTCCGATGATGTGGCTCATGTGGTGCGGAGATGTTTGAGGACACCTGCGCTGGCTAAACTACTGTCGACTCCAACCCAGAGGGATTCGGAACTGACAAAAACCACCGCCCCTCCAACGATACCTCCTCTGATCCAATCCGGGACCTCTGAACCGGAGTGTCTGGAACTGGTTGTAGTGGAACCGTCGGACCCAAGACCTGCACCAGGATCTTCGGGGCCCAACTACTGCTCTGATTTCCTTGGCTCCATCTGAACTCGAGGGGTCTGGCATCTGACGCTCTCCTGTTGGGTCCGGGGAGGAAAGTTGGGTCAGACAGTTGTCTGATCCGAACTTGCCTTTCAGGGGTTCGGCATGGGTGAGCTCGGCTCCTACATCAGCCTAGGAGCAAACCCCTTAGATCCGGGAATGCCTTCAGGTTCTTCGGGGCTGGGAGCTTCCTCAGATCAGGAGTGGGGGGCCTTCGAGGTGATGAGGACAGTGCTATCACCACTGACAGCTCCACTCCCAGGTTCAGGCATTCTTCCCCCAAAAGCGCCAGTGTCTGTCTCCGTAATAGCACATCCACACAGACATGGAGACCCAAAGCCTTAGGATACCCCATTGGTTGAAGCCCTCTCTTCTGAAACCTCTACAGAATACCCTTCTGAATAGGTCTCATGAAAGAGATTATGCAAGAGGAAACATTTAGACTCCCCAGAGGAGTCCATCACTTCAGATATGGACTTCGAATCGGAAAGGTCCCCATGGTCACCCTCTGAGGATGTCTCCTTTGCGGACATCCTAAAGATCCTAAAACAGAGAAATATCTTGAAGTCCATCAACCCTTCTGAGGATGGAGGCTTTCGGGTCTCACCCTTCTACCTCTTGTGTGTGTCTGGCCTTTGACGAACTCCTGAATGTTAGTCAAAAGGCATGGGTGTCTCCAGAATCAGTGGAACTTGTACCTCAGAGGCCAAATGAGTTTTATTTCAGCACCTTTGGGCAAGGCGTTTCTTACTAAAGGTGTCCCAGTAGATGGTATGATGGTGGCAGCGGCAGCCACCAAAAAGGTACTGTCAGAGACATCCTTGTCTGTCCATACACCGAACAAGGACTCTCGTACGATGGACAGATATGGGAAGTGCATGTTCTCTTCAGCGACATTTGCACTCAGATCAATGAATTATCTAATTCATTTTAGGAGATACTCTACAAGGTTCAGTAGCTGCACGGGTTTCAGACAAGGTTTCCTTGCAGCTGTCCACCTTAAACTCTGTGGTTAACTCCTCCATGAGGCTTATTTCTTACACAGCAGATGGAGCAAGCAGGGCAGCGGGTTCAGGAATTTCCCTGAGGAGCCATTCCTGGTTGCACTTGTATGACTTTGTGGAGCCTTTTAAGTCTACCTCTATTAATGCCCCCTTCAATGTTTCGTCACTCTTTGGACCAAAAGTTAAGGACACACTCACCAGATGCGAGCAAGAAGGAAAACCTCTCTCTGCTGTAAGGAGTCTGTTTTTCACTACCTTCTAGACCTTACCCAGAAGGTCAAAAGGGAGGAAAATGTGGTTCCGAAAATCCCAGAGAGCTTTTTAGGATGCACGTGGTGACTCTTCCCCCAGGGCAGAGGGGGAATCAGTAATGGAAGATGCTATCCACGCAGCAGAGGGGATCTGCAAAATCAGGGCGACAGAGATTCATTCCTAGGTAGGCCTTTTCAGCACTCCTAAAGGATGGTCCTTCTGTCCATCGCTGGAGGCAGTCAGGGGTTGCTTATCTTTGTACCCAGAAGCCTGGGTAGAAATAACAAAAGTCAAGTGGGTACAAAGAACATACCAGACATTCCACCCAGTCAAAGGGAACAGGCAACTCTAGAAATTCAAAAGTTGCTAGACAAAAGTCATCCAAACAGTCACCACAGACCAAATAGGATCCGTAACTTACTCAAGGTTCTTTTTAGTTCCAAAGAAAACAGGGGACTGGAGACCCCTACTGGATCTCAACAGATTACATAGATCAGTAAGAAAAACAAAGTTCCGGATGGTAACACTGCAGTCAATATTTCCTTTCTTGAGAAAAGACAATTGGATGTGCTCTGTAGACCTCCAGGATGCATAGTACCACATAAAAATGGACAGGCCATCCAGGACTCATCTGCGCTTTCAGCTGGGAGCCAGTCACTATCAGTTTCGAGCCCTGCCCATTGGTTTCACTACAGCCCCCAGAGTGTTCACTAAGTGGATGGCAGAGGTCACTGCTCACTTGAGATGTCTAGGATTCTGAGTGTTTCCGTATCTAGATGACTGGCTCCTAACCGCCACCATCAAGCATCTACTACTAAAAGAAAGAGACACCACATTACTTTTGTGCTGTCACCTAGGAGTCATGATAAATTACGAAAAATCTGCCTTGTTGCCATCTCAACGTATCGTTTTTTTATAGGGGCAGATCTAGACATGACAAACATGATGGCAAAACGTCCCACAGAAAAAGTTGTAGTTCTGAGACAAGTCTTGAATCTTCTCTCCAAGACAAGAGTACAGGCAAAAACTGTTCTGCAAGTCTTGAGAACCATGGCAGCAGCGATAAATTTAGTTCCACTAGCACGCATGCACATGAGAATCCTGCATTGGCTACTGTTCACTCCGTGGTCATTGCAGGAACTACCCATGTCTCACCAAATACCTTCGCTGGTGGCTTCACTCCACTCACATGTGAGCAGGTCTACCCTTTGTCTTTCCACAGGCTTTAGCCATAGTAACCACGGATGCCTCCCAGACAGGGTGGGGGTGCATTATCTGGCAGGGACAGTCCGAGGCACTTGGCAAGATCACGAGGTCCATTTGGACATCAATGTCTAGCGATGAGACCAGTGCTTTTGGCGTTGCAAGCACTTCAGGACTCTCTCAAAGTGGGAATGATTGCAGTACAGACAGACATGTCATTCGTTTGGTACCTAAACAAACAAGGAAGAACCAGGTCCTGCCCCCTTTGTCGAAAGGCCCTGAGAGTATGGTAGTGGGTGACCTCCTCCCAACACTTTCTGATAGCAATGCACATCCCAGGGAAATCCAGAGTGATAGCAGACAAACTCAGCAGAGCAATTCTGATGCCTCACGAGTGGTGGCTAAAACAAGAAGTAGTGGAGATGATTTTCCACAAATGGGGACAACCTTGCTGCGACCTTTTTGCCACATCCATGAATGCCAAATGCAGCAGATATTTTGCCCTAATCCCCCCTCCGAGGGAGCCACTAAGGGGTGCACTTGTACAAGGTTGGCCTTCGGCTCTCCTTTATGCCTTCCCTCCCTTTCCTTTGATACCCAAAGTTCTTCAGAAAGCCAGCTCATTGAGAAGCAATCTGATTCTCATCGCTCCATACTGGCCTTATCAAATTTGGTTACCCTTCCTTTGGTCTCGTCTCCAGAAGGAGCCTTGGGTTCTGGACCCAGTTCCAGACCTTCTGACTCGTATACCAGGAATGCTCCATCACTCTCTTCAACCCCACAAATTGACAGCTTGGCTGCTCTTATTCCAAATATAGCCAGGCTCCCTGACCTTTCTCCTTCTGTGAAACATATCTTAATCTCATTTCATAAGGCCTCAACGAGAAAACTATACATGAGCAAATGGAAAATATTTTCTTCCTGGGTATTAAGTAATCACATTGATCCATTTTCTGCTCCTATAGGTTCCATTCTTGAATTTTTAACGAAGATATTTAATGACGACACAGCTGCAGTTACCATTCAAGTCCAGTTAGCAGTGATATCCAGTTTTCATATAAATTATTTAGCCCCAAATCTGATGTCTCACAGACTATGCAAAACCTTCCTGAAAGGCACTATTCTATTAAGACCACCCATGAAGACCCCTCTACCACCATGGGACCTAAACTTTGTTTTGTCTTGTTTGATTCTCCCCCCACTTTGAACCAGCATCATCTTGTGAGCTAAAGTTCTTGATATGGAAAACTATTATTTTGATTGCTGTCACTTCTGCTAGAAGAGTTTCAGAGCTGCAAGCATTATCAATAAATCCCCCTACATGTTTTTCCACAAAGACAGAGTGTCCCTTTGAACAAACCCTTCCTTCCTACCAAAAGTATGCTTAGAGTCTAATTTAAATCAGTCCCTAGATCTACCATTGTTTTTTCCCAGCTATGGCAACAAAGCAGAATATATGCTACACCAACTGGATGTACATAGACAACTACGTTTCTACTTATATAGGACAAAGGACTTCAGAAAATCTGACCAATTATTTGTTTCATTTTCAGAAGCTAAGAAAGGTGCTCCTGTATCTAAGGTCACACTTTCAAAATATCTATCAGCTTGTATTACTTTTACATACAAATCTAACAAAGATCTTCCCGACAAAGTCAAGGGTCATTCTACGAGAGCCATAGCAGCTTCTTCTGCCTTTTGCCCTAGACTACCAATTGATATAATTTGTGCCGCTTCAACATGGGCAAGGCCTCATACCTTTATCACTCATTACAAAGTGAATTTGGCCTCAGGAACAAAGCCTCTTTTGGGTCCACTGTTCTGAAGAATATTCTCCTGTGAGCCACCCAAGAAATATGGTGCTAGGGAAGCTGTCCCAACCAGTGAAAGAATGAAGGAGAGGTAGGATAACATCACATAAAGAAGTTATGTACTTACCATAATGTTCCATGTGTGTTGTTCATCTCACCTTCATTCTTGAATCCCACCCTCCTTCCCCCAACCATTTGGCTTGTGGAGGACTGAGCACTCACATTTGGCAGATAATGTTCTCTGACTATCTTCATCGTATATAAAAAATGTCAAATAGTCCATTTGGAAACTATTGTCAGCAAACAATATCTGAGGAACTCTCTTAGGGCATAATGAGATAGGGATACAGCCACAAGCCAGTGGAAGACCTCGAGCTTTTGTACACGGCCGAGTCGGAACCGATTATCGGTTCTGAACCCAACCAGTGTAAGAATGAAGGCGAGATGAACAACACTCATGGAACGTCATGGTGAGTACATAACTTCTTTTTTTCCCACCTCAGGTCTGACCCTGCGGCTATATTCACATGCTAGCCAGCTGGAAATACAAAATTGGTTTCTTCTAGTCCTTTTGCTCTGGATAGGAAAGGAAAGGTATTAGACAGATTTGGTAAGAGAAATTTTTCTTCCACTTTTATTGTACAGAATTCTTAACTATCAGACTCATACTTTTTTGTGCAGACAATTTAGAGAATTATCTGCTACACTTCCTTCTGAAGGCATTTCCGGTTGGAATTCTGTTGTTTCTATCATTTCTCATATATCAAAACATCCCTTATAGATTTTGTTTAATTGTGCAGATACTCTGTCTAGGGCCACTGCTACTACTACAGTGTTGAGGAGGTATGGCTGAGTACATAATCAGTAGTTTTCTTATGAGGTAAAGGCTGAAATTTTAAATTCAGCTTTAAATAAGTAGGCTTTATTTGGCCCATCTGCTACTCAGGTCCTCAAATAATTTAAGAAAAAGAGAGAGAGAGAGAGATTGATACAGTGATTTTCAAGATTAAGATTTTTCAAGCTTTCTGTTATAAATCTCCTAAATTCTCTTTTCCTTATAAGAAAGAAAAAAAAGTCCTGGGCTTCTCAAGCCAAACTGGGAATAAAAAGAGACAGCAGGAGATGAATAACAAGCAACAACTATCTTTTCCTAAAAAGGAGTTTAATTCTTCAGAATTACTATACCCGTATCCACCCTTCCTGCCACTGTCTCTTTAAATCTGTCTCAGAAACTGGCTTTGTACATTCTCATTTGGCAGTAGATTGTTTCTAAGTCTTTGGTGCAAATAGTTGTTCAGTGTTTGGCACTGGACACAAATACTTCCTTTCAGGAGAATACCTCCCCAGCTTCCAAACCACAAAGATTTTTTTTCCTGAGGTTGTTCAGCACCTAATCACCTTAGGAGCCGTTGAACTGTAGTCATCAACTTAGAGGCAAAGGCTTCAATCCCAGAATGCTTTCGGTAACAAAGAGTCTTTTTGGAGATCAGTTCTTGATCTTTCCTTTCTAAATCTTTATGTGAAAGTACCAAAACTCAAGATGTTGACCCCTCAGTATCTGTTACCTCTCATTCCTTAAGGATATTTCTTGGTAACATCAGATCTAAATGATGCATATCAACACACTTCTATAACCACAGCTTCAAGAATTTCACATATTTTCTGTGTCTGGGTCACATTATCAGCTTTCTGCATTACCCTTTTGGTTATCTACAGCTCCAAGAGTGCAAAGTGTCTAGCTCCAGTCTTAGCTCATTGCAGGCTGAATGGGTTTCACATATCTCCTTATTTAGACAACTTACTCAACCGGTTTGATTCTCAGCTAGAGCGTCTTCTGCTTGGAGACATGCGTGAATGGGCGTACCTTCGTTGAAGGTTGTGCAGTAGGGCTGGTAACTCGGCACGTAAAAATCAACTACCAATCATTAGTGGACCAGAGTTCCGGTGTGATGACCTCTAACCGGGAAAAGCCGAAAGACACACCAACAACAACTCAACTTTGCACAGTCTTTTCCCAGATGTCAAGAGTCATTAGAATAGGTTTCTTCTCTTCTGACTAACCCGGGACTCCAAATAAATGTTCAGAAATCTTTCTTGACTTAGTCACACAAGATTGTCTTTCTGAAGAGTCTTATAGACACCTCTCAGCAAAAGGCTTTTTTGACACAGGAGAAGGTAAATTTTTATTTTGAAACTTTCCTGAGCTTCTCCAGTCTCAGACTATGGCCAGGAAGTATTTTGGGATCCTGAGGTTCATAGTTTACATGATTCTCACAATTCTTCCTGCCAGGTTACACATGCGAATGATTCAGTGACCCTCCCCCCAAAAAAAAAAAAAAAAACACATTGATCAAACATTTGCATCCTATAGACTTCCAGATTCCAATTTTGTGCTTTAGCAAAAAGGAACTGCAATGTTGGAGATTACAGATAGATGCAAATCCAGGTCTCCTATTTTTCTTTTGTAAGAAGCCAATCTGTAATTACAGATACCTCACATTTCACTTGAAGGGCATTTTCTATGGGTGTAAAGGTGCAAGGTCAGGCAGACCAAAGCACATAAATGCCAAAGAGAAGTTAGCTGCAATCCATGCCTTAAAATGTCTTCATCTATGCTCCCCAGGATCTCTTCAGGTGATTACAGTCAACACCACGGTTATGTGTTATATAAATTAACAGGGCACTGGGTTGTACCCTCTGTGCAGGCTGGCAATGACGGCCTGGAAGGTACAGTAGCTCTACAGTACTCAATCATTCAAGCATCTTGCACTCTGCCACATCAGAACAATAGTGGCAGACAAGTTGAGCAGGATCTGGAAAAATTCTCATGAATGTAAATTAAATGAGGGGGTCTTGCAGTAATTAATCCAGTTATGGGGAACACTGTATATAGATCTGTCTGCCTCCTTTCAAAACAGACAGCTTGAACAAGTTTTGTTCCAGCGTTTCTTGCAAACAAGGCTGAAAAACAGATGCATTTTTCCCAGTGGTCAGGAATGTTTATTTATGGCTTTCACCCTTTCCACTGATAGTCAGGATTCAGGGCTTCAGAAGGACTAGATGGTAAGGAAAGAGTGGTTCCAGCAATGGAGTGAGAAATGATGAAGCCATTGAAAATGTTTCTATAGAATAAAAAAAAAAAATAAATAAAAATATAAATATATATATATATATATATATATGGGTCTTCTGCTTAACATCGAAAATACACTTCTCTGAAATTAAACAGTAGACCCTACACTTCAGCGAAAGTCCACTTTCGCTGAAGTCTAGTACCCAAAACAAAATTAAAACCACTAAAACATGTTTTTGCAGGGGGGGGGCAAGCCCCCCTGCACCCCCCCATGAGGGGGGCTGTGCCCCCCACTTGACTATACCAACTCTGAGATCATACTACAGCAGGAAAAAGGGAATATTCCCATTCCGTGCTGTAGTGTGACTGCCATAGTCAATGTTCGAAGTTTACTACTTCAAACAAGTGGATTCGGTGATGTGGGGTTCGAAGTAGTGAAACTTCGAACATATTGACGGAACCCATATATATATATATATATATATATATATATCAATAAACCTTAGAGATGGGGTCTAGGTGGATTTGGGTTATTGGAAATGTTGGCATTCTTACACAGAATGTTGACCCTGAGATCCACATCTGTAGGAGAAACAAGCCGATGTATCAGTAGTGTGGTTTTCTTGCTGTTTACAGATCTTTGAAAATTTGATACAGTACCACTGCGCAAGGATTCAAACTTTTATTGACTGCCTTTTAACCCACTATTTTGATTTTTAAAGGGTTCTGTGATAGTTGTTGTAGGGAGGCTGATAACCTCTTAAAACACCTTTGTTCAGTAAACCATCATGAGATTTATTTGCATCATTCTGATCAGGTTAATGCACATAAGTTATTAAAAACAAGAATGGTCATTAGCTGAGGTTGGTGTTTGGACTTCAGGAATTGTTTATACTGTATACTATGCACAGTCTGTGAGAAACATTTCTTTATTTGCTTACAGTCAATATGGTTATAAGTTAGATAATATATTATTAATAGCCTCATTTTTAATGATCAGGGTTAATTCACAGGTAGAAAAACATATATATATATATATATATATATATATATTACCTGCACAAAGTATGCTACCATTAGCTGGTTCAATTTGCAGGATTTGAAGTGAAGTATTCCAGCTGTAGCCTGAGTCAAAAACAATATTGTGAGCTGTGTGCAAGGTGTGGTTCTTTATACTCAAATGTAATATCAAGGGGAGTAAATTTATTGACCTGGTACTTGCCATTGAGGCAGAAGAAAGGAAGGTCTAATAAACTGGGAACTGTAGTCCAGGTCAGTGAAACATTTGCTTTGGGTTCTGTATAAAAACTGCATCAGATCAAAATCATTGAAAGGTCACCTTGCATGGCTGGAGGCCTTTATTAAATCTGGAAAGTATCCCAAACATGTGGCAGGAAAGGACATATGTAGTGTCTCAGAGTGATATTTGAACCTGTCGGAAAGCAGCCATGGTAAACTACACATCTGTGTATTGAACAGAAAATGTAGTATACAGAAAAGAGAAAACGTAGTTATATAAACTATGGATGTTATTGAATACAGCAGGAGGAAAATATACAGTTTTAGTGTTTACACTGAAAGTTTTAGATTTATATAATGGAAGAGAAGACCATAAACATACAAACATAAGCCATTCTAGTATATTAGATTAAAAAGGAGAACATTGTATTTTGTTGTCATATTAGGGGTAAGAAGATAATGGATTCATCAGCAACTCTTTTATCATGGCCAAAAATTCTTTTGACAGAGCTCAGAAGTAAGCTTTTTTTTGCTTTTTTGCAGTGGGCAAGCCATCCTGCATCCCCATGTGGGAGGACACCCCCACATTCCTTGAACTTAAATATACCTACTCCAAGGTCACAAAAAGTGGAGAAAAAAGAAAACTCCACTGTTGATGAAAATTGTTTTGTTCAAATTTCTTTGATTGCTCCGCTAGAACTGACAATCGAATGACATGTTCCCAGCAAGGATTACCACAAAGTAAAGAAGAAAAATTACTACTTATTTGTGTTCCTGGAAGAAGGAGAAGGAGCAGTAAAATATAGGTGGTAAATGGACATAAATCAATTTCTGGATGTTGCAATCCTTGTGATGATGGTAGACTTAGGGTTCTCAACTTTGATTTATATGTTAAACCTTGACAATTTAAATTATTTTACAATGCAGTGTACACTGGGACAGAATACTTGTTTTGCAATGGGTGGGAGTGCTGTCATACTTTCTGTTCTTTTGTAGAAAGGGATTATGAGCTATTTCCCTCACTTATTTGCATAATTAAGGTGACCCTCTACACATGGCTGGCCAGAGAAAATCAGAACTGTTGGCAGTTTGGAAAGAGGGTGTGGCAGGGAAAGAAGAGGTGATCATGTAGAATTCTTTCTTGATTTGCTGAGACCAAGTAATTACAGGATGACAATTTTGACCCACAGAATTATAAGGAACAATTTTGGCTACTTCAAGTTTATTTAATTATTTGGATTTGTTTACTGGGATGGTCCAGCTGGCCCAGAATTGCCCATTTTCAGTAGAGTCCTGGGGAGAAAAGCTCCACATATAAGACATTTCACATACAATACAGAATTTACATTAATAAAGACATTTAGTACATATTATTGGCAGCTTATACAATTGGTGAAAAAAACAGTACATGAGTAATCATTCTAAAAGTCAAAGATATTATACAAGCAGTACAGAGAATATACACGCGAACATTCTATTTGAGTAGTTTTCAGGTAGCAAAATTTATATAGGACACCATGCAGGGGGTGCAAAGCAGATATAGGAATTAATTAGAGACTAGGTACTTAAACTTTTCACATGTATAGGAGGTGTAATAGCTTAGCAATAGGCTACATGAGTCCTGTTGCAGAAATCTGCGAAGTCACTGGATATTGTTGCAGCTATAAGTGGTGGTATGATATTAAGGTAGACTTTGAAAGCATCTGAATGTCTCGCCTGGTTCAATGGTAGGTCTATAAGGGTTAGGAAGATAAGGAAGTAGACAGGAGGGATCAGTGGTAGGACAGTGAGGGTTAGTAGAAGAGGGAAGTGGACATGATGGAGAGGTGGAGTAAATAAAAAGACAGGTAGATGTGAAAGGAGGATGCCAGAGTAGTAGAGTGGGGGTGAGAATATTTGTGATGGTTGAAGTTAGGTTATATGAGATGTGGTGTTAGCACATGTGCACAGCCAAGATGAGGAGCGGTGTTGTTTCAGAGATGTCTTGAAGAGGATTACTGAGCGGGTGGATCTAAGTGTTGGGGAGAGGGATTTCCAAAGTTTTGCGATGGTAAAGGAATAAAGCATCTGGCCAGCCGAAAGTTTGTGTTTTTCTGCATTTACGAGCAGTTGGTTGCTGGATCGGAGTGGTCTGTTAGGATGGTATAAAGTAAGTATAGAAGATAGAGCAGGGCACATTTATGGATTGTGAATGAGTTTGTGAGCTGTAGTTAGTTGGATAAAGGTGAGATAGTTGGGAGTTCAAGCCATTTTAGGTTGCTTAATGATAAGCTGTGGTGGGATGAATAGGAGGCATTAGTTAAAAACTTAGCAATTTTGTTGTAGCATGAGTCTAGTGTGGACTTTAGAGAGGACTGAATGTTGGTGAGGAGGGGGGCACTGTATAAAAGAGAGGGTAATAGAAAAGAAGAGGCAAGGGAAAGTCGGGCTGATGCACTGAGTAGATGTTTGTGTCGGTAGAGAATGCCAAGCTTTTGATGTGTCTTTTTGACTTTGGACTGGAAGTGTAGGTCAAATGTAAGGTTTTGTCTATGATGACACCTAGGAGTTTTGTGCTAGGTATAATGTCAATGGTAGTACCAGTTAGGGATTGAATTTATTATTATTTTTATTATTTATTAGATCTAATCAGATGAATTTGTTTCTCACTTGAAGTGGATGAACCTTTCCAGTAAAGAAAGCCATCTAATGTCAGTCTGGAGTGAAACTCTACAGGAGAAAAACATATAGCAGGCTTAGTTTATAGGATATTAATCTCAGCTAACAAAGAAGATAGTGATCCATTAAAAAGGACCTGGAAGATATAGAGATGTTGATCTGTCTGAAAAGCAGTAGAAAAAATGGATGCCCCCTACATATGCTAGCAAGTTACAGAGATTGTTAATCTTTTCTTGAAACTGCTTGCAAATATCTTGTGTTTGCAAGTAATCATTTAAACCGTCATTGCTGTACTCTTTTCTTGTTTACTTGTTGGAAATGTGCAGAGGGTACATTTTTTAAACTCTTTATTTCAACACAATAAAAAACAAAACAAACCTTTCAATCCATCCATGTGCAGCAAACAATTACCACTGGCTGCCTTTACTTTATCAGCAACCTGCTTTATCTTCTTCTGCATGTTATATAATCCGGCATAGCCCAATACCAATACAGTTAACATAACATTTTGGCATCACTAATCCATAATGTACTGTCTCTCCCCTTTATTCAGTCACAACATGAACCCAAAACAAAAGAAGACGACAAACCCAATACAAAACTGCTTATACTTTGTCACGATATTGGTTTAAAAAATGACTAATCTCATCAACATTCTTCAGTGCCTTCCTCTTAAGATTGAACATCATTTTAGTCCTCCCCCTATACAACACAGAATAACAAAAATTAGTTTACATTACTTTACTCTTTATTAACCTGTTACTTTTGTTTGTATTCACTGTCACATTTATTACTATCTGTTATTATCTTTTTAAAATCTAACAATTATGTTTCAGTAAACTAAACCAAAAATTTACAGACTTTAAGAAAGCTTTTTAATTTCCACTATTTCCATTTGCTCATCTCCTACCACTCTACTTCTCCCTCCCACTTAAATGTTTCTATACAGAGACCCATTACATAGTTTCTCGCACTTAGAATAATTCCTTCTAACCTATCGCTCTTCCTGTGATTACCTAACATCCCCTCTATCTTTCTCAGTCTTTCTCTCTCCCTCTCATTAGCTTTAGTACACATTTTCTTTACTCATTACTCAGTCTACTGTGGGTCCATGTTAAATATTCGAACATCCAAAATGTCGAATAACACATGGTCGAGACCATATGGTCGACATTTGGATGTTCGAATATAAAAAAAAAACAAAAAAAACACACACTTTAACATTGCAAGCAGTGGGTCAAGCCCCCCTGCACCCCCCCACTCCCCTACTTAAATATACCAACTCCGAGACCGCACTTCAGTGCAGAAAAGGGAAATTCTCCCATTCTGCACCATATGACGCTGTTAAAAGTCAATCTTCGAACACTTGAAATGTTGAACATTTGGTCTCGACCATGTAACGTTCGACATTTTAAGCGTTCGAAGACTTGACATAGACTCTCTACCGCCTACCTGTTACTGTCCATCTGCTTCCCATTATTTCAACACTTTTTAGTTCTACTCTTTAGTCTTTCCTCTTTCTATTTTTTTGCCACTGCCTTCTTTTCAATCATTAGCTTCCCCACTTCTTTCTGCAACACCTCTCATATCACTTCTTCATATCCTAATGTAAACAGCTTTTTTCATTTTCTCTCTTTCATCTTGCTAAATCTCCTTTAACAGATGATCCATTTCCTCTCTAAAAAAGGTGTGAGCCCAGGTTCCTTTTCTTGTCTCTCCAACAGCCTTCTATGGCTTCTGAAAACATTCTTACTAACCTCACTGGAGTGTAAAATACTTATACAAGCATTTTCATGTGAACATCCTCTATCTCCTTGTTTTTGACACAAATCTAGGAATATATAACATTTCTTCACATTCACCCCTTCTTATGTCAACTCCTAATTCTTTCTGCCAACACATTCTTTTATTTCCTCTGCATTTTTTATTAGCCCACACCACCACTCCTTTGTTACTGTTATTAAGCCCTTGGTAGGTTTCCCTTCTACTCTTCAGTTTTACACCCCTACAGTTATTTTTGTTTTTTTTTTTAACCTCAGCCTAGTTGTTCTTTTAGTTTTCTCCACATATTCCTTAAACCCTGATATACCCATTCTAGTCTTTCATCTAGACCATATTCCAATTTTATCACCTCCCACTCCTTTAGTTTTCCACTCTCTAACATTTGTGAAATACACTTTATTTCCTTTTGTCTCCTTCTCCATCTCTATTTTATTACTTCATTCACCTTCTTTTTCCAAGCCCCCCATTTCCAAAAAAGTCTCCCTCTGCTTTTTACAATCTTCTCTTTTCCATAGACTCTGAAATAACATCATCTGTGTCTAAATTTACCATTTCTATAATAATGTCCATCCAATATGCTGTGTACTTAGAGTCTACTAATCCTAGAATATTCACTGTGATACCTGCCTGGCAGCTCATGCTTAAGTCTCAAACTTCTCATTTTCCTTCCTCTTTTCTTCCTACCATTGTTTCCCACTACATTCATGCTCCCTATACAGAGTCCCCAAATAACTGTTTTGCTTTCTTCAGTATTTTTCCATCTGGTAAGTCACAGAAAGCCTACCCTGCATGTGTAAACTATTGCATAACAATCTATGTCAATATCAACACTCTGATCTAAATCCATCTATAGCCCTGCCATTTAAGCAACTGTGCCCTTATCTTCTCCATTATCTTACTGTATGTATGCTTTACTTATTGCTACATGGTCAAGCCTACTCTGATTCCCCAAGTACTTCATCTCCTTTTCTTCTGTTTTTATACCCTCCTTTTTCTGCTGTTGCTTTCCATTTGACTTCACCCTTACTGTCTTCATTTTCTTTTGATTAACCTTATACTGAAAAGCCTTCCTGAATGCCTGTAATATCTGTCAAATCCTTTCTTATCTTGGTCCCAGTTAGACACTGTTAACAGCACATCATCTGCATATAACATTACCTTTTTATCCCATAATTCCTATTTTATCCTTTTATCCGATTTCTTCAAATAACTTCTACCAGGTGTTCCAGATACATTACAGACAATAGGGGCGACAGAGGACACACTTGTCTTGTTCCCCTCTGTATTGTTGTTTTCGTCCTATTCTACTGTTGTTACTTTATCCTTTGACCTGGCCTTTTTGTATATTCTGAAGCATGTCTACCCAACTTTCTAGAAGTCTCCATATCTTCAGTAATCCAAAGAGATAATTCGACTTTACCCCATCAAATTACTTTTCCACAGCCAATGATACCAGTGTCAGCTTCTCTCTCTCTCCTTTTGCTCCTCCATTTACAGCAGAGTAGGAATTAGATTGTCCATCATTCAGTGACCTGCAACAAAACCTGTTCAATATAATTGAATAATTTTTGGCAAGAGCTTCCCAGTATATTAGCATGCATCTGCATAAAACATTTATAAACATGGCATAAAATAGATATTGCCCCATAAGAAGCCAGCATATTGGGATCCTTTCCTTACTTGTGAATAATGAATAATAACAATTAGCTTCCTTTTCCATGAGGAAGGAACCGATTCTGCCATCATAAATTTATTAAACAACTTAACCGATCTCTTCACCAAATCTGTTTTACAAATATCCCAAAATTCTAATGTGAGACCATAAATTTCCAGGGACTTCATTCAGTCATTTTGTCCCACACTTTTACTATAATTTCCTCTTCCATTATTTAGACTACTAATTTTCCATCATACTAAGTTGCAGTGTCCTCCTATCTCAAAAACACATTTACATCTCCTATCTCTTTCTTCTGTCTGTCTTCTCTTTATATAAAGCCATATAATACTCTTTAAACTCTTCTAAAATTTATTTTAGCTTTATTCCCATCCCTTTTTCTTTTTCCATATAAATTTGATAAACCCCTCTTGTTTTTCTTTCTGCTGCCTTAATTTCTTTGCTAATATTTTAACTGCTCTTGATGTATTCTTAGCAAATGCTTTTTGCTACTTTTCTTTTTTCCTACAATCTCTCATCTTATCATTGAATAATTTGCCTAATTTCACTTTCTGTTTTATTCCTTACTGATATCCCCTCTTCTTTTCTCACTGAATTGCCCCCAACTCATCTAATAACCTACTTTTCATTCTCATCCACTCTTTGTCTCACCTCTTTTCTCCTGTGATCGGCCAAGACAGGGCAAAGTTCACCACGATGACCAAGTGGCTCCTTTCACAGGGAAAAGATTTCGGCAGTCCGTGTGTTTGGTTAATTGAAGATTCAGAGATTTCAACAAGGGTAAGTCGCATTCGATGTAACGTAATTTTGTTCAGTGATTGTAGAGGCATATATTTTTACAACTTCTCTCCTCTCCTCTCAGAGAATGCTTCTCTCTGAATAGCTTAAACACCTCACTTTCCTTAAATGCTGTCATAACTATGACAGTGCACTTTTGTCTTAGGTTTATTGTCTTGTGCAGGTATAATTCCTTTTCTCTTGCTGTCATCTTCCCCCAATATCCTGTGGTTACTGTTTTCCACTCATTGTAGTAGTCCTGCTCTCATTTCAAAATACTAACCTCGTTCTCTCTTATCTGCTTTAATTCTTCATTCCTAGATGTCACCAATCCTTTTGTTCACTACTCTTGTTCTACTGCCTTCTCGCTTAGTATCTGGCATACTAGTCGTTCCTCCTTTGCCTATCAATCCATCATTTCTATACTACTTTCTTTACCCTTACGCTATAGTTTGAGTTCACTACTTTGTTAATTAGTCCTCTTAACCTTATCTTTCTTTTTGGTTCGAGATACAAGACACTTTTACCATCCTCTTCTGATTCCATTAGGAACTCCCTGTTACCCTCACTGTTAGCTCCCCTCTTCCATTTTTTCCATTTAATCATCATAGTATTGCCCATAATTCAACCCCCCTGCCCACTGATATTCTTTTCAAGAGCTACTTTTTACTAATCAACTTCGATTCACTTAGGACATGCTCTACATGAAAAGTTTCACAATTTCTCAAAGAACTAGGTTCCTGTGGAAGACTGTATCATAGTATTATCCTAAAATAAAACTCTTAGATGTTAACCTGCTTTAAAATACAGAATAACATGCTTACTAATTCACAACCATATGTAAGCAGATACCCTTTAATAATAAAATGCAAAACTAAGAAAGACAAAAAAAAACCCCATCATTTTCTTTCAGTAATTGTGCAGAAAATCTGTGGATTAAATAAGAGTCCACTTATTACTTACTCTGGTGTTACTATCACTGCAAAAACATTCTATGAGAATAATAGTCCATAAACATAATCACAGCATGATGTTTTCTTGCATTGAATTTTTCCTGGGCTTCTCTTGCTATAGCTGCTCTTTCTCTCAGTGTCTGCTTTTTAAACAGAGGAAAATATTCTGCTTCTTTGATTAATGTTGCACCTTCTTGTGCACTCCTTTCTTTCTGCTCTGTTTTCCCTTTCACCAATAAGGTCTTTTCCAGGTCTTATCTGCAATTTACTGGTTTTACAAGCCAATTTTCCTTTTCCTCCAGGCTGGCGAAAAAATTAAGAGTGTCCTTGCAAGTTTATCCTCATGATTGCAGGGTATAGCATTCTTCATCTTATTGTCCTCTCTCTACAAATTTGTATCACATGATTGAATGCACTTCTCTTTTTGCGCATCCAATGGGAGTAGTCCTGGTCAACGGATACTCTTACATCTCTCACCATCAACTTCTTTTTAGACATCCATATTTGGGCTAGTAATTATTCCATGTTCATCCTTCCCGGTATCTCAGTGCCATTTTGGGTTATCTGCTAAGGTAGCCTGTGCTGGCCGACTTTTAAAAGCCCAGACATTCCTCCCCTCTCTTCCTGTGACATCTAATTGGCAGAGCACATCCTGAGAAGGAAGCCTTTAGCTGTTACTGGAAGTGAGTGTTCAGTCTTTTTCTGCCATCCAAAGAAGAAAGGCCTCTTGAGTGTTCACAGAATCCATTGCTCATTTTTCCAGCTTACTGCTCAAACAAGATATTTCAAGTTGTCCAATCTTGCCTTCACCGTACCACGCCTGGCTTTCACTTCTTCATTTTCATCAACAAACCCTTGAATCATGTCAGTGTTCATTCAACCTTTGCTGAACAACTTTCAGCTTTTTTTTCTTGTTGGACAAGGTTTTCTCATAATGTGTTTTTTTAACTTATTTGATCTCCTGCCAAATCATCAACAGTGATACATCGTGTTCCTGCTCCTCTGCTGTTATGATTTCACTCTGTAATTCAGTTTCTGACCTTTTCCTACTTTGCATTATCTTTCTCTTCTTCAGTCCTATTTGAGTTAATTAACACAAGAATTTTATAAGGCTCCTCACTAACTTTTTAATACTTTTACTTTGATAGCCATCTAAAAGGGGTGCATTTTTTAGAGTTTATTGTGCTCAAACAGCTGGCAAGAAGGGTAGTCAAACTTTGTGTGATATAATTTTGCCTGAAAAAAATGTGCTAAAAATCTCACATTATTCTTGATCTCATTTTGGCATGAGCAGGGATGATCTGCAATGTTGTGTCGTCCTTCATTCACAGCGAAAAGGCTACTTAATTAGGGAGTAGTAGCCTAGTGTTCTATTTATGGGGGGTGTTGAACAGATTATGAGGGAAAACTACTCACTGGAAACTGAGAAAGACAAGATTAGAAATAAATAGTCTCCTTGAGTCTTGACAGTGTGATTGATGATTAAAAACTGTCTTGATTCTAAAGCTGCATTGTCGTTCCTGGAGTCCTCTTTTACTGGGACTGATTGTCCACCCCCATGGTCTATAGTAACCAGTGTAGGTACTTTTCTTTTTAAGTTTGAAATGCTATATGTTTAAAGTTGAAAATGTTGTGGTTCTTTTGTCTATTGCTGAACTTGGCCTAGTTTATAAAAATGATACTGTGTATCACTTGCTTAACTGTCAATTTAATCTGCATGTTTGGAAATGCTTGTATGTTTTGAATGTCTTGGCAACAGAAGGGTGGATTTTTAGAAAAAAATCAATTTCTGCAAGAAAATCCTGAAAGAGATAGTCATACAGAATGTGGGCATTAAGCTCCCAAGGCATATATTCCAGAACTTAGTGGGAAATGAGACAAGGTGTTAGTCACTTAAATTGGAAATGATGTTGCAGTTGTAGGAAGGGTGTATGTAATTTCTGTTAATAAAAATGTGATAGTAAGGAAAGCATGGAATATACACAGCAGAGTGGCTTAGCCCAGTCATGAAAAAGAATGTGGAATCAATAAGTAATTATGGTTCAATTTAAATACATCAGCATAACATCTGGAAAATAAAAATTTGTAGAAGAACGAGCCAACAAACCATGTTTTTATTAACTGGATGATTAGCATCAGGTGATGGCTTAGCAGAAGTATCCATGACAGATATCAGAGAATCCTTATATTTTTTTTATGCTGAGAAAATATGAGTCAAGCTGGTGAACCTGGATGAACCACAGGCATTAAATGAAGTGAGGATCTGGTTGGTGACGGGATATGCAAGTCGCCGAATGGTTGAGGGTGATGTTGAGTTATGATAAATATAAATTAATTTGGTGAAAGGAAGCTAAACAGCAAATATAACTAAGATCAGCCCTTTTAGCCGTCATAGGTGATATTTAGTAGGATTACAAAATAAAGTCTGCCATTTTAGTGATTGTATTGTATGAGCAACATAATAGGTTGTACTCCAGGGTGGGATGGGAGCAGAAAACTACTGAAGGTCCAATGTAAACTGGAAGATTCGTCTAAAGTCTGATGGGTGCTATACTTTGAGGAGATCTTCAAGAAAAATTGCATACTGAGGAGTAAACTTTTGATCATTAAATGCAGAAGAAATTTGGGTGTATTTGCTTTTGATGGCTTAGGGGCATTTAGATTTAGTACCAATGTTGTATGTCAGCAATTTGTCCAAAAAACTTGTTTTCTAATCCTGTTGTGCAAAATAGTTAATTTAGTACACACTAGACCGCCGTCTGTTCCATATAAAATCAAGTTGCAGATTCTGCTGACCTTTTTTCATCCAGCAGTAGAATTTGATTCAAAGACTGTTGAGTGAATGTAGAACTATTTGCCTAATAGCCACTTGGGCTATAATATTAAATAGTGCAGAATGCAGTCTTTTCGATGGAGGTTGCTACACTGGGAATTTTTTCTCTGAGGTGCATCAGCGTCAGAATTAATTTTGTTAGTAAAGCGTTTGCAGGGGGTAAAGCCTTGGCGAGGGGAATGTAGGGAATTTTATTTCACCCCCCCCCCCCATCACCACACAGAGAAAATCCATTCTTGAAATCTGTTTCTGTTTTCATTCAGAAGAGGAACTGGATAGGAAAGGTGCTCTAGCTCTCATTATGGGCTTATTTACTGGTCCATTCTGACAACAGTTTTCTTTCCATTACTGAGCTCATGATGAGTCATACCAAGGGATATGGAAGGATTAATGTATAAAAGTGCTGTGTTACTGACACCAACAGAAAATTTACTGATAGCTTGGCAAGGTGCTTCCACCTGGGTGATGAGTAAGTGTTAAAACAGAAGTTTTGGTACACCGTTTTGTTTATTTCTGTAAGAATTCATTAACAATAAAAGTGAGGTGGTACAAATGACCATCAGCCATGAGACATTGCATACAGCATTACAGATACAAGTGCAATAAGTATAGAGTTTTTAATGATTAAACTGCAATAATTCAGCACATACAATAGAGACAGAATTCCGAAATAGAAAACATTGTGACATTCTCAACCAAGGGGATATTCAGAAACAATTAGTACATTGCATTAAATAAAATATCATGATGAGCAGGGATATACGGGGAGGGGTCAATTCATAGTGACATGCTAGTGTGAAAATTAGCTGAGTATGCATCGCATGCAATTGACCACATAATGATATTCGCAATGAATGTCACTGTGCAAGCAAGATCTGTTTCATATACAAATGACAAAATTAAACGTGGTGGCATGATGCAGAAACATATAAATTAACACAATGAAACACAGCAATCAGCTTTTCTGTGCACCATCATTTTTGTGTACAGATGTATTGCTAGTGCTAAGATGCTAGAAATTAGTATCTGCTTTACCTAGTCAGAATGTGTTACTGGCTGCTTTGAGAGCCATTGTCCATGATGTTGCATGCCATCACTGCCCTGTGCATCTCAGAACAGTCTGTCATCATATGATATGCCTTCACTTCCTTGAGTGATGCATAATAAACTGCTTCTGTGTAGACACAGGCATCATACTGGAGCTAGTAGACACGTGACATCCTCGTGGAATGCATGGACGTTCTGGCTGGTGGACACAAAGGTTTGTGAACTGTTAACCATCCTTGCTACAGGACCTTTCAACATCCGATAGTGGACACATTAGGAGTTTTACAGATATTTATTTATTTATTTATCTGTCTGTCTATCTATCTATCTATCTTTGTTTACCATGAAAGTCCAACTGGGTAATACCATTTTCAGAGGAGGTTTGGGGAAAAAACCTCCATTTGCTTACATTGCATTACACTTAATTCCAGTTAAACACAGAGTAGTTAATTTCTTTTTGCATTTATGCACATACAGGAGGTACATTTATACATTCTAAGATTTTACAGAGGTATAAGGTACTAGAGAGAAAGCCCACATGCAGCTTAGTGGATTGCACAGGCAGCAGTTATGTATAAACATTTTTTTGTCATTTCAATGAGAAGTTGAGAGTATTTTGTTTAAGGAGAGTATTTGGAGAGTATCGTACGGTGAGCACAAAATCTTAACACGATGATGAACATGGCAGGACCAGGATTGGTTAAGATGTTTAAGCAGTGGTTTAAAACTACTGAGTTTGTTGGAGAGTTGTATTTCTGTTGGGATACTATTCCAGAGTTTAGCAATGTATTGGGAGTAGAACGAGTCTCCTGCAAAATTATTTGACTTATTTGTGAATAATAAGTTGTTGTTACTATAATGGAGGTCCCTTGTTGGATAGTAGGGCAGTAATATGTTTTTTAGTGCAGGACATTTTTTTGGCTGATGAATGAGTTTATGTGCTGTGGTTAGTTGTGAATATGTTAAGTGGTTGTGCAGTCCAAGCTAGTTTATTTGCTTTAACCTATGACAATGGTGGGTCGGTCATATGCGGGAGATTGGTGGTAAATTTAGATGTTTTATTGTAGCAAGAGTCTAGTTTCTTTCTTGGATCTATATTACATTATCGAACGTTAATTTGTTCAAAAACATAAATATTGACTTGTAAATGTCGAAGTACCTTAACAGCGAAATCTCAGAAGATCGAAAAATCACAAAATCGAATAGCCATAGTTGGTCTAATTAACATCCCATGCCTGTGTAAAGCTAACTCTTTAACTTCTACTTAAAACAAACCTAAATAACTATTTATCACACACCCTGGAAACATTTTAAAGCAACCTAACTAAAACGTATCAGCAAATGGAATTCACACTAACAATAAAACAACTTAGTAAAATAAGACTACTGTCTCTAACCAGCATAACTACAACATAAAATCAAATGTACGTAGTTCACCTATTTCTGCTTTCCCCCCCACACCCCTGCTAATTAAATATACCAAGTCCGAGATTGCACTACAGTGGGGAGAGTGGAATGTGAAGTTTCAAATGAGAACATCATAACCTTGTACTATTTTATTATAAATGTGACATATACATACATGGTATAAAACTATAGCTTTCCCGCACAGTCATCTTACAACTCAATACACTTATTTAGTAGCTAATAACTACCTCATAAACTAACTGTGGCGCGATGCCATACGGACTTGATACGTCAGTAAATTGCAGTGGGTCAGCTATTACTTTTTGAAAAAGCTGATTTTGACATTTTTCAGACTTTGCTATTCTGACAGTTCGACATTTATGGGTCGAGTGGTGCTGCGGTAGCGTTGTCGCCTCACAGCAAGATGTTGTCCTGTTTGATTCTCAGCTAGAGCGTCTTCTGTGTGGAGACATGCGTGAATGGGCATACCTTCGTTGAAGGTTGTGCATCTGGGCCGGCAACTCGGCATGTAAAAATCTACTGCCAATCATTAGCGGACCGGAGTTCCACTGTGGCGACCCCTAACTGGGAAAAGCCGAAAGACCCAACAACAATTACATTTTCAAACAAATTAACATTTGATAATGTATTATAGACCCTCTTTCTTTGAGTATTGTTTATATTTGTTAGGATTTGAGTAGAGTATAAGTGAGTTGGCAGTAAGAATGTGGTGGCTATAATTTTTCTTGCAGTATGTGTAAGGAATCCAGCAGTCTTATAAAGGGAGCCTAGTTTCTGGTGTGTAGATTTATGGTGTGCAGCATATGCAAGTCATATTTGAGACGTCTGTTATAAATGCCTAGAAGTTTACTGCGAGTTACAGTTTCAATGACAGTATTAGTTGTTGACTTTATAGTGAAAGATTTCTTTTGATTTTGGCAACTTTTTAGGTAAAAAGCATTAACTTAATTTTCTTGGGGTAAAGTAGGAGGCTTGATTCTTTGAGCCAGGTTTCTACAGAGGAGAAAGATTTTTGGGTAATGTCTTGGTGCTTATTAATTATGAGGCTGCACATGTTAATGCTGAGTCATTTGCATGCTGAACTAAACTAGCATGGTGAGTGGAGATGTGGAGGTTATTAATAAATATATTAAATAGGAGAGGACCCAGGATAGAGCCCTGTGGGACACGTATAGCAACTGGTTGAAAGGATGAGTAGGTTTGTTGCCATTTAGCATCTTGTTGCCTTCGAGACAGGTAACTAAGTAACGAAAACAAGGAGTTTTGTCCTATTGCAGAGAGTTGAATGAGTAGTTGTTGGTGTAAGACAGTATCAGATGTCTTTAACAAGTCTTAGAACATGGTGGACACAATCAGGTCATTGTTTTTATGTTGGTTTATTACACTGGTACAGTGCAGTAGAGCAGTAGTGGTGCTGTACTGGGGCCTAAAGCCATGTTGTGTTTCTGAGAGCAGGTTATTTAAGGTTAGGTATTGCATCCTCTGTAAATAGATGCATTTCTCTAATATTTTGGAGAGGAGGGTGAGAATCACGGTTGTTCTCTAGTTATTAAACTCTGTAGATGTGCTGCCTTTGTCAATAGTATGATGAAGGATTTTTTTGCACAGTGATGGGATGTATGTTTCTGCTATAGACCTGTTAATTAGTATGGACACAGGGAAGGCTATGACTTCTGCGGCCATTTTTAGGAAGTCTGTTGGTAGTTGATCTATAGCTACAGAGGTAGGTTTTAGTTTAAGGAGCAACTCCATTATAAGTGAGGTGAGTACTGGACTAAAATTGAAGAGCTGTGGGTGTAGAGAGAGGGGGGCAGATGTATTAGTGTCTAAGAGAGATAATATTGATTGTATGAAGTAGGAATTAAACTTTGTGATGATAGAGTCTGCTATATTGTCTGTTTTTTGAGAGGGAGTGCTTGTCTTGAAGGGGAGTAGTAGTTTATTTAGTGATGACCAAACATGTTTGCGGTTGTTTTGATGTTTGTCTTGTAGGTTGGTATAGTATGTTTGCTTGTCCTGTTTGACATGGAGTTTTGCAAGGTTTCTAAGATGTCTAAATTGCTGGAAGACATTCTGAGTTCTATTTCTTTAGCAACTTTTCCAGGCTTTATGCCTTTTTATTATAATTTTTTTTGTTTCTTTTGTTAGCCATGGTGTGAGGTTGGACTTCACTCTTTTATTACGTAGTGGTGCCAGATAATGTCTATAAGAATATGTTATTAAAGTGTTCTACAGCAATATCTACCGGCATTGTTCTAAGTACATTCCAGTTGTATTGTTTTAGTGTTTCTTTTAAAATATCTTTGCTGAAATTGGTTGCATTTCATATTTGGTTATATATAATATGTTTCTCTAGGTTATGGTGAGTTCTTATGGCATATGTTGGAATGTGGTCACTTATGCTATCTGAGATGCAGCCTACTTTTGTCAGCTTGTTTGGTTTGTTTGTAAGGATCCAGTCGAATGTTGAGTGTCTTCCTGAAATTTTATTGATTCTAGTGTGCGTGGTTATTAATTTTTTGAAGTTGTGCAAGTGTATGGATTCCGTGGGGTAGTGGAATTTGAGTTGCCAGTTAATATAAGTCTCCCAAGTATTATAGTTTCATGTTAATTTGTTGGGATGATCCAATACAGGATGTTTTCAGCAGCACTATCAATGTTATTCCCTGGTGGTATATAAATTGCTGTTAAACATATAGTTTTGCTATTGTTGAGTTTTTGGAGTGTTATTAGAAGTTCAGCATTGTTAAATTTTGGTATTTCCTGTGGGAGTAAAGTAATAATTAGGAATTTTTTTAGATGATTGTTAAACTAACTGCATGCTTGTTTTGTCTGTCATGCCTGAGTATATTATATCCTGGGGGTGATCTTATTATCCTGTATTTCATTTTTTAACCAGATATTTCTAGCTGTGATGACATTAGTTTGTGGCAAGGTAGGCATGTATGTCATGGATGTTATTGCACATACATCTTAGGTTTGTATTTAGTAAGGTGAGATTGGGTTCTGTTTTTTGTTGAGAGGTATTACATGGCTGGTTTGTTTTGGGGTTAGAAGTGATGCTTTTATGAACAGTAGGACCTGGGTTGGGGTGAATATTTCTGCTAATGTTTTGAATTGATATTTTACAGAGGGAAGAGTGTGGCCAGTTATATTTTGGTCTTGGTTTGCTATTTGATTGTAAATTTGGATACTTAGTTTTAAGATATTTATAGATAAATAAGTCAAGTGTGGATTGTTAAAGATAGGGTGCTATGGAGAAAGACAGGCCGAGTAGATGTTCATACTGTTTGTGAGAACTGATTGAAGTCCTGTGTATTTGAAGGAGATGGAATTGTTAGGAGGAAAAGTAAAATAATCTGATTTAGGGGCATCTTCTTTAACTTGGGTTTTATCTTTGCTGTAATTTAGGATTAGAAAATGTTAGGAGGGTAGTGGGTTGGTTGTAGAAATGTAATGTGATAGTTATAGGGGAAGGAGTAGCACAGTTTGAGAGAGCGTCTTGGGTGGGAAACTTGAGTGGGTGTTACTATTGGGAGTAATTCTATTGTTTTTTTTTTCCTTGAGGGAACCGATGATATTGGTTTGTGGGATATGTGGGTGATAGAAGTATAAATGTAGAGTTCTAGAGTAAGAATTGATGTGTGGGATTTTGGGGTAGGGGAGCAGAGTGAGCCCAAGCATTAGCGAGGGTGAACAAAGGTTGAAAACTTGGCAAAGATACAAAGAAAAACTATCAGTGACTGAACTTAAACAGACACAGATCTGCTGAGAGAGAAAGGTAAAAGGAACAATACAATTTAAAAGGCCTCCATGCCAGTAGATGAAACTCTTGATTTTATTGCTCTAGGACACAGTTTTAGTAGAAGAGTTAGTCCAATATCAGTTAACCTGACTAATAATGGTGATATAGAACATAAAGATTGCACTGTACTGTTTGAACAATTGTGTAATGGTAAGGCGTTATCTATGGACTTTGGATTGTAAAGTTCATAAGCAGAAAGAATAAATGTCGATGTCTGTTAGGAAGAAGAGAGTAAAAGCGGACCAGCAGGATGTCTGTGGAGGAGGATTTTACGGACTGTAAGGCTGTTGCTTACAAACAAGGACACTGAAGCACTTGTCTTCAAACTAGTCACCGTGCAGGCTAAAATACACACAGAAAAGTCTGGCTGTCTAAACTTAGTTAAAGCACAAGGGCAGACTTGGTACAAAGTTTGTCCAAAATAAATGGTGAGTGGATTGGTGGACTTAGACTGCCTTATGGATGAGCCTGCTGTGTGTATGCTTTAGGAATGTTTCCAGTGAACCCTGTAACTCTTGTACTCTGCTAGAGAGAGAAGGAATGAAGGAAGTGTTGGTCTTGCAGATCCTATCGCAGTTCTTTGAGATAATGCTGCAGCATGTGGAGGAGCATATTTAATCATCATGGACAATAGAGAAGAATACATCCACTGTGCGGCATTGTATAACATAACCTATTTCCTTAAGGTCCTACTACATTTGTCTCTACTTACATTATCAAATACCACTTACTTCACATGGCATCCTGTATGTCAACCATTAGGGTGCACACTACTCCAACTGCCAGACTATATTATGTGCAATGTGTCTGGGCATCATTCAAGTGGTTTCCATGATTCTTCCAGCATATGTTCAATCTATACCAGCATTTTGTGTGGGGTGATGTTTCCCTTGGATCATCCAGTTGGTAGGTACACTTGGTGCCACCCATGCAATCCACAATAGTCAGATCACATGAATGTGTGTGGTAGACCACCCTCAATGGTGTCCATTGTTGTGTGTTGCAGATGATGCTGGACATGCCTTGGAACCCTGGATGACAACCCCAATCCACATCCCTCAGACCATTGTAGAGATAGGGTATAACACCACTCTGTTGTAGATATGTAGTATAATTGAACATGTGCTTGGACTGCTGAAAGCCTGATATCACTGCCTGGATACATTTGATGGCATACTGCAGTATGCTTTGGAAACCTGCAGCAAGATATTTCTTGCCTGTAAATGATTCATATCATGGTCCTACAAAAACTGTTACAACATGGAGAGAATATAGCACTGCCTGACGTGTGTCAGCAGTGGAGGAGCAGTCTGCTGTTGGAGGATCTGGTGTTGCAAGTACACATGCAAATCAGTGGGTGCAATACATCATAGCACTTTAAAGAGGTGGCATCTGTTCCACAGCTGTGAATAAAAGTGTTGCATGCAGTAAGCCACACAAGCTATGCATTACAGTGCACTGACTAGCAATGTTGTGCATCAGATATTACCATACCTGTATAGGCCAAAGGGATGGGCAGGGCACAGTCAACCTCATCATTTGCACAGCTGGAGTGTGGGGCACAGTGACGGCAGACAGTAATGCTAGCATAGGAGGATGAGTTATGGTAAATATGATAGCCTTGCACACAGCAAGGAGGCCGGTGGAAGTCAGGAATCACATTGTATAGTGGTGAGATAGAGCTTCCATGGGTAGAATGCTGGCTGGGTGAGCTATGTGGCCCCACAGTATCAGGACTGGAAGTTTCCGTTCTAAGAGAAGGTGTATTAAATAAGGTGTTTCTGCAGGAATCCCACTGTGGTACCTGTTGTGTTGTTCTGGCAGAAATATGGCATTTAAGAGCCCACAAACTGGTATGGGTAGGTGTGTTTCATGAATGCACTACAGGGATGTATGACGGCATTGGACTGCGGAATCCTTATTGGCTTGTCTGGTTGGTTGTGCTCACAGTGATGCTGAAAGAGCATCAGCCATATCTCTGGGAGTTTTTGTACCCTGCAGAGACGCACATGGACAGTATAGACAGCAAATCCATACCCATAATAGTGTGCACTATCTGTGTACACCTGACAGGGGATTATACAGTGCACATCCATTCTATAGCATGACCGTGATGGCCTGTTCCCCATAAGTGAATGGATAAATAGAAAAACACCTTCCTGCCAGTCAGACCAATGGTGCAAATAACGAACGAACTTGTAGTTGTCCAAAATCAGTTTAATCCAACAATAATCACAGTAGTCCATATATCATCCAAGAGCATCTTTGATTAAGGACTCAAATTGCACCACCAACCAGTCCTGGCAACACCGTTGTGAATTTTGGTTAAGAATGCAGCCACACGTGTTAATGGATGTCTAGACGTTGATAAAAGTCATGCTATGGAACTGATGCCTGTGTACAGCAATATCCCCATTCATATAAAGATTCCTGCAGCAGTTCTCCTGTTATTTGGCCATGTTTTTTCTGTGGTGAGATACTTGTACAATTGTACCTTTTCTGAAGTGAGTAATTAAAACAAAAAAGGAGATACTGAAACATGAAACCAGTGACAATATTTTTCCCTTCTTTTTTAGAAAGAGCATCCAAATCCAGGAATGTCCTATTCTGGAACTTACCGTGAAGCTTTCCTGCCTGATTCACCAGAGGGAAATAGAGTTGCAGGGCTGCTGCGAAGGGCCTTTGACCAGAGGCTGACTTTTACAATAGGCACATCAGTGACAACTGGAAGGTCCAATGTCATCACATGGAACGACATACATCATAAAACCAGTAGATGTGGAGGCCCTGAGTGGTAAGTCTTAACATTTTTCTGTTAAAGTTAAATACAGCAGGGACATCTATGATTTGTGGTCAAAGCTGGTTCTCCAGACCAAACATTTTTTAGCCTACTCTCTCTGGTGTAGCACCTACAGGCACTATGGACTAGGAGACGGACACATCCTCTGTGGCTGCCAGGGTCCCTGGGGAGGCTTTCCTGTTTAGTCAGAATGTTCCCATTCCAGGGGAAGCTGCTGCTGCCATTAACAATACTGTTGGCCCAATTTTTTCCTGTCAAAAAGAAACAGAATACTAAACATGTTTCTACTCCTCCTCAGATTTCCTCAGACAGGAGTAGTTTAGTAGATTTGGTTTGGGGTGTAATTCAGGCTATTGACCCTTCTTATTGGGTAGCTTCTGGTAAAAGAAATAGAGAGAGATGCCTCTTTGATTCTCCCTGTGGAAGTTTCTCTTTCTCTGAGACTATTTCCAGAATGTGCCAGTGTTTTCAGTGGGAGAACATTGAGGTTTCTCGGTCCCCCAGAAAATACTATGAGCTGTTACAGGTGGAATTTCCAGAACCTTAACCCATTCTTCCAGTGCTGTCAGATTTGGAAGATGTGTGTGTATCGCTGCCTTCAGTTTTCCTGACAGTCAGCCTAAAAAGGCAGATAGACTGTATAAAGTTCCTCAGTCTTTTAAGCTTTTTATATGCCCATTCCAAACCCGGCAAGCAGCTATAGCTTTAGTTAATCCAATTGCTTCTAAACATTTAGCTGATTCCAATCCTACACTTTCTGACAACGATGGGAAAAGAATTACTTATGGGAAAAAAGTGTACACTTCTGCAACTTTGATTTTCAGAATTTTGAATTATCATGCTGACATGACTAATTGTGAAAGTATGAGGAATGTTTTGTTAGCAATTTCTGCTTGTGAGGAAAAATAACCTGCTTTAAATTGCTTAATTTCTTCCATTTTACAGGTCAAATCTTATTGTTTAAAGTATTTATATGACTCTGCTGATACTTCCTCCTGAATTATGGTCGCTAGTCATACCTCTCAACTGCCCAGATTTTTGCAGAATGTCCAGATTTTTGCTTCATATTCTTGGTCTGTTCTTCATAAAATGTGTGGTTTTCTGATAAATCATTGAGGATTGAAGTCACTATACAATGAAAGACATCTGAGTTTCAGACTTCATATCCTTCAGAAAATGTATGTTAATGCAACTTTCTAAGTTTATAAGACATATTTAAAATATGTGCATGTTTTTGGGCCTTTGTCCCCACATTATTTTTGGCTTTGTCAAGATTTCATATACAAAGAGGTTGAGCAGTATGGTACTGTTTTGAAAATGATTGCCTGGCTGTTTTTTTTAGTTCTCCTCTGGATAGAGATTTAGTTTTTGGTCTCTCTGGTGCAGAGGTTATCAAAAAGTGTGATGAGAGGGGTAAGCCCATTCAGGGAATCTCTTAAGATTTTTCAGCACCCCTTTTCCAAATTTTCTAAGGGATTCTCTAACTCCTCATCCAGTTTTGGCAAGAAGTAAGATAAGCAGTCTCAACAAAATGATTTTTAAGAAGAAATGGCAAGGGGTTTCCAAAAAGAACACAGGGATTCCCTAAAACCAAAGACAGCCCAACAAGTCAGAATGACTGTTTAAGGGACCTTACCCTTCCTTCCACTCTGGCAGCCAGAAAGTCAGAATCTTTACTTTTCTCTTTTTCAACAAATTCCTGGTAACACTTGATTTAAAAGATGCTTTTCATCAGATCCCTGTTCATCTAGACTTCAGATGTTTCTAAAGGTTTTATGTGTCTAGATCATATTATCAGTTCCCTGCCTTACGCTTTCAGCTATTCACTGCACCAAGAATGTTCACAAATGACCCCTGCAGGGATGAGGGAAAAGTAGTTTACTTTTGTATCTGATGGACACACTAAAAAGCAAAAATGTTGCCATAGTGGGGGCAACACATATGCACTATACACTTTCCATTGCCACTCTTCACACCCTAACGGCATCATGTCATGCCAGCACTCAGTGCTCTTCATAATTGTGGCACCATGATAGTTTATGCTAATAAGTTGCCCTGGGGTGTGCATCACGTGCAGAAAAAAGTCAATAAGTGTGAACACGAGGGCTACCAGAATTCTTTCGAATGCAACTTGGTGAACGGCCATGGCTTCCAAAGGCACTGAAGTTGCCCAGGCTGCCTAGTGTTGCAGTAAGGAAAGTAAAATATTCTTGTTTTTGCTGAATAGAGACCAGTGGGATTTCTTGAATGGGGACTTTTATAAGGATCTCCAATAGAAAGTAGATGCCTGGCACAGTCTTACTACGGCAGTGTTTAATGCCTATGGCATACCCTGCTCTGATGAAAGTTTTAGCATCACTACAGAGAGCTGAGAAGGTATCTTCCTAACCTTAGATGATGGGAAGAAAAGGTCAGAGCAAGGGCACCCTAGATACATTGTATTATATTACCTGACTATTCATTCACTGGTCCTCATACTTTATCAGTATGATGATTTTGAGCATGTAATGTAATACTTTGTTCCTTATTTTCCTGTCTTGAGAGGGTATTATGGAGAGCAGCCTTCTGTATCAGAGGCAAATAATGAGGTTTTGCAGGGAAAGGGGTGCATATACTTTGTTCCTTATTTTCCTGTCTTGAGAGGGTATTATGGAGAGCAGCCTTCTGTATCAGAGGCAAATAATGAGGTTTTGCAGGGAAAGGGGTGCATATTGTTTCTTAATACAGTAATTGTAAGTGCATTTATTATTTAGCTGCTGTATGTCTGCATGGGGGCACAGTCTGCACTCACTTCACTTAGTTCCAGGAGCGTTTCTCCACTGCATGAAGTGGAGAGACAAACAAGAGAGACCTGGTCACCTATAGTTAGGCTTCACCAGATGGGACCACCTGTGGTGGCACTGCTAGGGGTTAGCAGTACGTCAGATGCAGGGAGTCAGTGGAGGTGGTGGGGATGCTGATAGAACATTGGCTGGAAGCCCACATTGGTTGCCCGGAAAGGGTCCTCTTATGGCTATCAGATTGTCATTGCTGCCTGTTCTAGCTATCACCACCTCAGGTTGGACCCATTTGGGAAGATGGTCAGGGTGCTGACTGACCTCTCCCTGGGTATTGCACAGGCAGTGTGATACACAAGGTCATGCCCACCCTATCCCCCATCCTAGTATACCTCTTCCTTGTGTGTCACTGCCCTCGCTTGTTTGTTGTCCAGTCCTTCCCATCGCCAGTGTCCTCCCTTAGTCTGAGAGTTTATAATTCCAGTGTCCCAAAATCCCATAGTATATCAGCATCTTGCCTAGTGCTCTTTTTTCTTTATGTATTTATGTTTGTTATTGTGCGCTGCTTGTAAACTTCATCCTCTTACCATAACTTTTCATTGCAATGCATGCGTTCCCATATTCCCAAAAATACATACCCTTCCTTCCTCCCCACTCCCATTCTTACACTCCCTGTTTCCCTTGTGTATGTTCATCTGGGTCCCATTTTTTCTGTTGCTCTATACACCTATTTTCACCCCTTTTTATGGTCAAAAAGATTTAAACACTGCAATAGGCCCTTTAATGTGGTTTGCTAGCTTTCCCATATGGTTGTGACATAGGTTATGTGCATGCACTGAGGTGCATCCATGCCCTCTGCCTGTCTCTTTTCTCTTCTAGCTGCAGTTGTGATATTTCCTCCTTCACTGCAAGTGATTTTTGCAGGTGGGTTTTTAGTTAGCAGTGGAATGGGCAGTGAATTTCATCTAGTTAATTGATAAATAGCCTTGGTTCGTGTTGTGCTATGATTCTTACCAGCAGTAAGCATACTGTGATTGTGTTGTGCATGTTTTTGAATCCCAAGGACTGATTTTCTCACTCTGTACGAGCCTGTAAATTAAGAATCCTTAGGCTCATACTGAACTGGTGACAACATGAGGTATGAATTCAGATTTCTGACTGTTTTGATAAACAGTACCACTCAACAAAGAAGTACAGAGTCTGTTTTCAAAGTAATTTTTTATTTATTTACCCTTTGTTGACTGGATTAGTCCCACTAAACTAGTCGCCTCTTTTCAAGAGAGACTCAAGTTTGTATTTCTCTAACTTGGCCATGACAAATTAGGAAAGTTGTAAATTAGATATTTCTGAAAAGCATATGATTTAAGAAGAAAGCTGGCATTTCTAACCAAACTCTTGTTACATAATTTTACTCACATACAGCAGTGCTGTTAAGAAGTACCTGAAGATCTTGAAATGTTTCATGACTTGAAGTTGAATTGGAGTTTCGCACTGCTACTACTCTGTTTTGTCCACACATCTTTTGGTTGTGATGCAGTAGGGTGTGTAAGAGAGTTTAATAACATGTTTCTGCCATCTAGTGGTTTTATATGATATTACAGCTACCGTTATTATTTAGGTATAATTGTAGTTAAAGCTCAGTTGTGTGAACCTAAGGAAAGAAATTTCACTTAAGATTTTTTTACCTTTTTGCTTGCCACTTCTTTAATGTGTAATAGTTTTACTAGCTCTCTTAGTTTCAGTTTTGAGTGCGGCGGCTGTTATATGTGCCATATATTTGTAAATTAAAGCCCTGACATCAGCTGCTGTTTTGTTGTTATTGTTAATAATTTATATCTCACTTGTTTCTGTAGCATAGAGGAGTAAAGTGTAGACTATGACCCATATGACTTGAGTTGGATTAATGGCCTAGGTGCTGGAAGAGCTGGACAGGGAGGGTAGGGGTGAGTGAGCTACAAATGCAGTCTCGTCTACTGTGAAAGAAGAGACTGATGATTCAGTGGATGTTTTGCTACATGCTTCTGGAGGTTTGCAGACAAAACAGCCATCAATGGAAATATAAGCTTAGCTTATTTAAGTCAGAGATGGCAGCCATCATTAGAATATGGGCTGAAACATAAATAATGGGTGTCATACGCCCAAAAATAGGGACAGTTTTTAAATATGGCTCCTACAAATTTAGAAAGTTGATAGAACATGTTTTGCATTAGCATGAATTTTTTTATGAAGGGTATGAAGTCTGAAACTGAAACATCTGTCATTATTTTCTGATTTCAGTCTTTAATGAAATGCCAATGATTTTCCAGAAACCACAATTTTATGAAAAATGGACCAAAGTATGAGGCAAAAATCTGGACATTCTGTAAAAATATGTACATTTGAGAGGTATGGCAGGGACAATGCATAGTAGGTGCCTGTTGTATCACGGGGTGCCCATTTTAACTTCAGGGGATGGTGCTAGGGCTTATTAGAGAAAGCCCTGATATCTGCTTAAATGTTGACCTAGCAGTTGGCTCTTGCCCTGTGGAGAACGAGTAGGATGATCATGGAGGACTGATGGTTACAGACAGTGGGGGGGGAAGGATAAAAAAGCATGCATGCACACATACACACACACACACACACACACACACACACACACACACACACACACACACACACACACACACACACACACACACACACACACACACACACACATGCCCACACACACACACAGTTGTGTGTATGTATACACCCACACCCACATGTGTGTGCATGCAGACACAAAAATGACATCACATCTAGATGTTAGTGCCACTATTGACCTTGTGCCATATGATATTCTTGTGCAGTCTGGCAGTTGGCTTAGTGGATTAAGGAGTTGTTAACAAGCTGTCTCCTGTGGTCCAGTGGTACAAAGTTTGATTCTCTCAGCCTTCATTGCCTAACTGTGTGATTCTAAGCAAGTCACTTAACCAGACACCTCTCCTGGGCTAAGCTAGAAAAAGGTCCATGGAGATCAGTGCACTACCATGGAAAATAAATACAAATAAAATAAATCACAATGTAAAGTTTGCTTTATGTACACCTCTCATGAATCGTGCAGAATAATCAGTTACGTAACTGATCAGTATCTGAATTCAAAAGCTATCTGCTTTACTTATCTGTATTAAGACACTCTTTTTTTTTTATTGGCAACCATATTTTTTTTGTTTTTAATTAGGGCCAGATTCAATAAAGCCTACACAATATGTATTCAATAAAATTCTTATCAATTTTTTTTGTGCTTTCTAGTCACTCAGAAAAATTAGACTGTGTACATGTAGTCTATTATTTGTGGTAACTTTACAAATCCCTGTCATCATTTAAAGCTGCAAGAATATCAGTATGAAAACTAAAATTAGGAGGAAGAAGGTGTGAGTTATGTTTGTGTTGTCTGTTCACTCAGAACAGTATAAACTTAGTGTAGGCTTTGTTGAATCCAGGGGTTAGTCTTTTCTAGATAATTGCGCTGTATTTTGCATGCTTTTTTTCCTTTTAGGAAAGTTTGATTTTCTGCTTGCGTTCTTTAGATTACTCCACTTTTCTGCTTTCTTTGTTGCATGCCTCTTTTTTTCTTGTCTGTTTGGCTCTGAAATCCCTCCTTTTAGTCTTTAATCTGGAAGAACACTAAGTGATCATTGTATCTTAAAATATGCAGTTAGTCATTCAAGTAAATTATTATACAAGTAATATATCCAGTAATGGCCTGCCTAACTTTTAAAGCTACCCACAGCATTTCTTTCCATAGTCAGATTTATATCTAGAGTTGCACTATTTTTGTAGTAAACATTATAGAGTATTAGTCATGGTTCGGTATTTGCTTGTATCAGTCTCTTCTCTTAGTTATTTCCCAGGTCATTTTTTGCTGTCAAAACGGCTATTACCTCCTCCCACAGACCCTGAGCCCATTTGTTTCCACAAGAGGAGTGAGATGTTTAGAAGAATAGTCATCCATGCAATCATGAAGGGAGTTAGGCTCCTTGCCTCCACACTTTCAAATCCCGGGTGCTCCTTATTCTGATGGCCTGAGCGTTTCGCTTCACCCTCCCCAACACCTGCATACACCTGCATTTGATGGCAGCTTCTGGGCAGCAGAACTATACCTGTTGATGGCCAGAATGTTCATTTTTTTACCCCCCATCCACGCCTCTTGCAGATCTTGCAGTTGCACTGTTAAAATGTGGACAGCAGTGTCAGTCTGAGAATATTGTGTATTGCTTCACATGTTCAGATTTCTAGTTACATTGCCTTACATTGCTTGTTGTGTTTGTGCACACACCATGACCCACCATGCTGCTGTAGGTGACCATAGCTTTTGCTGCAGACCAGCGTAGCAGAAAGTCAATCCTTCTCCCACTTTCTGAGATGGGTGAGCTGGTTATAGATGCTCTTTCCTTGTTCCCCCTTGCCAGTTTCTCCACTGCTCATGTTTCTATTGGTCCGTAGTTCTCTAGACCCCAGTGGGAGCTTTTATCTGTATTCATCATGGTGCTGGCTTAACCTTATTTGTATTTGACTCAGAATTCTTTATTTTGTATTTTACATTATTTTGATGTTACAAATATTGTTTTTGTTGCATACTCCAGAGATTCCTATAGCTGATTATCTAGGCAGCAGTTTTATTGTCCTCTGCTGTCTCATATTGTTATATTTCAGTATGCATAACTTGAGTTTTTTTAAGTCTTTATTTTTAAATGCCTTTTAAAATGTAGTAGATATGTTGTGATTTTTTTTCAGCTGGCTTAATACTTCCTACAAAAAAAGTTTAAATTTAGTTCACCAACATAGTGGCTACAAATATTGCAGCATAACTGCTGGGACTAGAAGATAAACATTGGAGGAATAAATAATGGACAAACAAGGAATAGTAACACGCAAGATAAAATGAGACAGTGAAGATACATTACTGGGAATATTCAGAAACTTTAGATTACAGTAGTAAGACCAGGATGCCTCGTGTTAAGAATGAATTCAGCTGTTTCTTGTTCCAGAATAAGTAATGATCACACAGATGTAGTAGTATATTTAAAGTAGTGCTGAAAAGTAGATGAGGAGAGCACATAATAATAAAAGATGACAACATTGAATCAAAACAGAGTTGTGTTCTTGGGGATGAAATAATGTAAATGGACCTTGATACCAGATAGCCCTTTACAACAGTTGAAAGCTGTTAACAAGGTCAGTAACATGCTAGGCTGCATTGCTAGAGTGGGCCATGGAAAACATGAAGGGACAAGCTAGTTCTTAAGGGTTCCTTCCGGCACAGACAGGTGCTATTCCTTTGACCTCTTCTGCGCTCCTTCTAAGAAGCAAGACCGGTCTAAATCTAAAGATAAGGGGCAAGAGAAAGAGGTGGACAAGGATAAGGCTAAGAGAGAGAAAGAAAAGAGTAAATCTCCAGTCAAGACTGCCAGAAAGCACTTCACTCAGGTCAGACCCAAAACTTCTCCAAGATCGGATCCAACAACTTGCGGGTTTGATCACCTTTGCCAAGAGCTAGATACTCACTGATACCAGTGATGCTCAGACTGCACTCCTCAATTCTCCATGAGAGGAGATACTCCAGATCACCATCAGTGGCATCATCTATTTATCTCAAAGTCTAATGGAGCTGGATGTCGACAGGATGATGAGAAAGTTTTTGAGGATGCAAATCCAGCTTGGGCTTATCCTGGTACTGTCCTCCAGGAAGGTACTGAGCACTGGCCATTGTACTCCCCCCCCCCTTGAATCCGTATCAATCCGTCCTTCTGGTCTGGTGTTATTGGATCCGACTGGAACTAGAGCACCTTTGTCAGCACTGGAGCTTCAGTTAACTTTGATGCTGTCTGCTACCCTCCACTTTTGACACCGATGCCATCAAATCAAGAAGACACTCTGAGCCAAACTTTGCCACCAAGTTCTGGGGGGGGGGCATGGGTCAACACCAAGATTCTTAGAGCAGTCCATCCCTCTTGGGGCTTTGATAGATTATATCCAAGATTGTCTTCAGGGCCAAGAGTCACTAGTGCTAAGGGTTCCCTTTATTCCTCAGACTGATGGATATCCTCAGTGTTGGTGGTGGCTTCGGCCTTCAAGGCTTTTTTTTTTCAAAGAAAAGGTGTCTCCAACCAGTATGGCTGCACCCATACCCTAACTGTGGTCTGCGTCCTGTCCTCATTATCTTGTTGGTCAGGGACAGCCAGTCCTAGTGGCTTCTGAGGAGATCAGCTTTGTCAGTTCCCCTTCTGATTTCAGAACGTTTTGTTGCTTGCCAAGAAGGTATTCACAGAAAGTGGACAAGCAAACAGAAGCACTTAGACTCATATCCAGTGTCATTCACTGAATACATTGGCTTTTGGCAGTATTCTGAAATTGAAGCAGAGAGGAGATTGGTCTTCCCAAGACTCTTCACCTGATGAGTCAGTACTCTTGGAAGCCTTTGGTTCCGGACCAACATCATCCTGGATGGTACCACCCATTGATCCCCTTATCGATCTTATGGCTCAGTGGGCATGGAAGGATCCTGATGTGGTGGAACCCGTTCCCAAAAAAGCGGATCCCAACTTGGCTGTGCCTAAGAACAGGAAATACTGAAGTAAGAGTCCACCAGTAGATGCTATGGTGGTAGCAGCAGTCATTTGAAAAGAAACAGTTCATCCTCCTAACAGAGAATCTAAGATGATGGACAGATTTGGGAATTGGGCCTATGTATCAGTGACTTTTGCATTTAGTTCACTGAATTATATTCCAGACAGACTCGACCAAAGAGATCACCAAATTCCTCTTGGGGGTATTGCCTGTCGGTGTTCAGAAAACAGTGGACTCTCAGCTTTCCATCCTACAGTCCACCTCAAATATGACCATGCACTTGCTCTCCAATGCAGCTGATGGCATGGCAAAGCAGCAAGCACCGACATTACCATGTGCTGCTCCACCTGGATTGAGACTTTGTGAAAGGCTTTAATTCATCCTTTGTGAATGTTCCCTATGATGGCTCAACTTTATTTGGACCAGAGGGTAAAGACACAATCACCAGGAGTTAACAGAATGGTAAGGATCTCCCTGCAGTGGGAGTCTGTTTCCCAACCCTGCAAAGATCTTTCTTTAAGAACCAGAGATTGGGGAAGAAAATATGGTTCCATAAATCACAGAGTTCTTACCATGACTCCCCAAGTGATAGACCTTCCCATGGCAGAGGGGAAGGTAATTCTAATGGATGATGCCCTAGAGGCAGAGGTGGACCATATAACCAGGGCTTTCATGGTTCTTTTACTGAGAAAGCCTATTAGCACTCCTGAATCGTTGCCTGACAGCTCCAATCTGGAGGCAGTCAGGGGGATGCCTGTCTTTGCATCTTCAAGCCTGGCATAGAGTAAGTTCAGATTCTTGGGTGCTAAAGATAATATCCAAAGGCCATTCAATTCTGTTTTCCCTTGCACCTCAAAGAAAGAAGAAAGTCCCTGATGTTCCACTCGGTCAGTGGGACTTAGAAGCCATAGAAATTTCAAAGCTGCTGGAAAAAAAGCATCATCCAACCGGTTCTCCATGAACAGAGTCCAGAGTCTCTTCAAAGTTCTTTTAATACCAAAGAAAACAAAGGACTTCCGACCCATTCTGGATCTCAGACAGAATTTTGGATCGTTGCAATTCAGTCCATTTTACCTCTTCTGAGGAAGGACGATTGGATGTGATTCATAGATTTGCAGGATGTCTACTATCAAGTCAAAATAACAAATCACTCCAGAATTCTCCACTTCCAGCTTGGAGCCATCTCTATCAGTTCCGAGCACTGCCTTTTGGTTTCATCACAGCCGCCGGAGTGTTCACCAAGATTATGGCAGTGGTAGCAGCATACCTGTGTCTGCTGGGGATCTGAGTACCTCGACATTTGGCTCCTAACTGATGCCTCAAACCATCTACTGCTGTGTCACCTGGCCAGGTCCTCCAGTTGTTACTGGACTTAGAGGTAACTGTAAATCTACCAAAATGTTGACTGACTCCACCACAGATTGTAGAGTTTATAGGATTCCACCTAGATACCAGTCTGCAGATAGTCAATCTTCCCCAGTCCAGAGTTCTGTCACTGTGTCTCACAGCCATACAAGTATTACATTACCCATCACCATCAGCAAGGTTAATTCTACATCTTTTAAGCCTCATGGCATCCACAATTATAATGGTTTCTTTAACCAGGTACTACATGAGAGACATCTATTAATACTGTGAAAATTAATCGGAATAAAGTGGCTAAACCTTGGTACAGCAGGGTGGCCACAGACAGAGTGTTAGATAATGAGAGTGGAAAATTTAGACAAGGACAGTTAATACTTACTTATGGCAGTGATGTGGGAGGGATCTGTGGTGTGCAGCAGAATATTAACAACTTGGAAGACACTCCAGCTATGTCTAATGAACTTGAAATGGATAATGCCCCTTTAGGGGAATCCCCCAGAAGATGCAAAAGGATCCGCAACCAGAGGCAACAGGGTGCCAACAGGGACTGGAACAGTACGAATGGGGGTTACCAATATGGACAGAGAAATGGTTATTCAGGGAGGGGGGTAGAACAGAGAGACGCTTCTAGTATCTGAAAATAGTGATGTTGAACATGAAGTGTGTACTGTTGTGACTAATGAACATAATGATTTTACGATTTACAATTACAGTAGTGAAACTGTTACTGGTGAATGGACCTCTTTATTTGAAAAGGGCATGAATTTTGTACCATTAAGAAATGTTAATGTTGACAAGTATCTCCTAGATTTAAATATATATACTAGGAAATTAAATTTAAATTGCTTCTTTTTAGAAGAATGGTATCTATGAACCAGTTAAGGGTTGTACAGGAACGAGTACATTCAACCCTCCACCCCGCCCTACTCTTCATTTATTTGAAAATATGTGTATGAATGATATCAGAATGTTGTTAAAAAATCCGAAATTACTACATTTAATTTAACAGAGTGTGAAACAAGACTTTTCCAGAGTATTTGTTCCAATAAATCCATTAGAATTATGAGGCCTGATAAGGGGGGAGGTTTGGTGGATCAACAAATGTACATAGATAAAATGTTGGGGGTTCTGTATGGAGACTGTTATGTGGAAAGCTCTCTAAATTAGTTTAATATAGCTAACAGAAATATTGATGTCACTTTGAATGATTTATTATTTAACTATCAGATAACAAAGGAAGAACATAGCTTTCTAACACAAATGTACCCCAAAACTCCAACAATATTTGGAATCCCCAAGATACATAAAAGCATCAGACCCCCCAGGCCTACTGTGAATGCAAAATCATGGAAAACAACACCTTTAGCCAAGTTTCTTGATTTTCATTTAAAATCTATGCTTCTTGATTACCAACATATACTCAAGGATTCGTGGGATTGTTTGAAGAAAATCAAGAAAGAATTATATAGTAAGAAATTAATTTTGGCTACCATTGATATAAAAGATTTAGTTAGCGTAATACCACATGAAGAGGGCCTTGACCTATTTTGTGATTTCTTTATGCACTAACACAAATATATGGCATGAAAGGATATTAATGTTTAGAACTTTAATGGAATTGGTCCTTAACAACAATTACATCATATTTGAGAACCAGCTATTTAAACAGACAACATGTGTAGCAATGAGGGTGGCCTGTGCCCCCCTGTTTGCCAATATAGTTTTGGCCCAGTGGGAACTCACTCAGGTATTCACTTCAGAGCTATTCAAGCTGTGTAAATTCTATGGGAGATTTTTGGACGATATATTAATATTCTGGGAAGGTAGTGAAAATTAATTACAGATATTTTTTGAATTTTTAAATACTAGTACATCTTTTTTAAATTTCACTATGGAACAAAGCAATGACAAAATCAATTTTTGGATATATTTATTATCAAAAATGAAGTAGAACAGAACTTTAAAACCACAATATACAGAAAACCCACATATTCTAATACCCTCTTACACTATGAGAGTGGACACCCTGACTTTCAAAAAAAGTCACTTGTCAAAGGCCAATGTGTTAGATTGACATGCATGATCAGTGACATAGAAATATTTTATGAAGAGAGGAACAAGTTGAGGGGTATGTTACAACAAAGAGGGTATCCTAACAATTTTATTGAACCAATTCTTAATGAGGTCATGGAAAAAAGGGTATGTAGACACTTTTTTCCATTATTAGGGACTGATACATCTGGTATTGTTACCCCTAATATTAACATTTTGAGTGAAGATACAAACATGACCCAAGATTTCAGCAAGGCCCTTATTTTAACTTATAACCCATTATTTTATGACATCATGGACATATTAAATAAGAATTGTTTATTTTTAGAGAAGATCAATAATTGTTAAAAAATATGAGGGAAAAGCCATGTGTTGTATATAATAAAGATGCTTGTTTTAAAAATTTACTTGAACAAAACGCAGAGGGTTATAAAACCTGTGGAAAAAGATGGATGAACAAATGTGGTCGTTGTACACAGTGTTCCAGTATTTTTGAAACGGACACCTTACATATTCCACATTGTGGTCTAATACATTTGAACCATAGGTTGAATTGTAACAGCACTTTTGTAGTTTATGCAGCCTTATGTCAATCCTGTGAAGGATTTTATATAGGTAAGACTAAAAAGGCTTTCAAAGTGTGTGTATACCAACACAATTATGATATTAAAAAAGCCAATGGAAAAAATGCATTGGCATTGCACATCAAGGAAAATCCTGATCATAGGTTTAAATTTATTGCCTTTGACCAAGTTGTTCTTAACAACAGGAGGGGTTCGCGAGAATTGTTTCTCAAATTTAGAGAATGTATGTGGCAGTTAAGATTTAATGCCAACAACTCCCCTGGGTTGAATGATATTATTTCCCTATCTAGTTATTTAAAACTGAAAGCTGTATTTTATCTTTGATAGTTTTGTAATGTTTTAACTTGCAAAGCAAATAAGGAAAGTAGGGGAAAATGTGATCAATGTATGTTTATAATACATCTTTTTATACTGTCTTAGTGTATCAACGGTATGCTGGATTGATGTTTATTTATTTATACATATGGGTTACTGCGAAGAACAAACACTATTGCAGTTTGTTTTGTCTTGCAATTTTTTTTATTATTATTTCTTAATCAAGTTTCACATAACTGATAAGTACATATTTTGCCACTTTATACACTTGCCTATTATTTATAGTGGTGCTGTATTGTTTTCTGTTTCTGTCTGTTGTGTCTCCACTGTTTTTCCCACCCACCATCCCAGTTCTTGTCTTGGTGGCTTTGAAACTGCCCGCCCCTCTTGTAAGTTTGTATTTGGATACTCCTTCTGAGCCTATCTCATTTGCTCAGTCAACTGAGTGCAGTGAGATCATAGGCACTTCTACTGTGTACAAAGAGAGCATTTGAGAAGGACAATCCCTGTAGCCTCTTAATCCTGCTATGTTCCCTCCCTCACAAAAAAAAAAATATATATATATATATATATATATATATATATATATATATATATTCAGCTGCTCTTACTATAACTGTCTTAGTTGCTGTTCTGCGGGCTGTTATCTGTTCAGTTGTTCTTACTCTGCACTTATTACTGCTTGTATGTAGCCTTCTAATTTACTGCCTTCTGCACTTGTTTTTTAGTCATTTGTTAATTTAATTTAATTAAACTGTATTTGCCATAATATTGATGTACATGTGCTAGCCTGCAATGTATTTACTGCTGTTTTAGCTGCTTTTCTGTTAACAAAAAAAAAAAAAATCCTAGCTTATTTTCTGCCTTTCCTGTAACTTATCTAGTCCAGATACAGACTTGCTGTATCCAGGTCTGTTTGTAAGCTCCTGAGCCCCCCAAGCATTTCTGTGTTGGAGGGAAGCCTTCTAGCTTATTAGTGGGAGTGGTAAGCACTAGGTAGCCTATCTACCACAGGAGAAGAGGTTTCTGGCCCATAAATTATAGTTTATTGGCCGTTTGGGAAGCTCTTCCATCTCTTTCAACCTTCTGACTCAAAAGCCTGTTTTTGTGCTTGTTTCCTGCCTTTCCTGTTACTAGTCTAGTCCAGGTACAGATTTGCTGTATCCTGGACTCTTTGTAAGAGTGGTTCCTGGCCCAGAAATTGTAGCTACTGGCCATTTGGGCAGTTTTTCCCAACTCTTTCAACTTTCTGGTTTAAAAGCCGCCCTTGCGCTTGTTTCCCACCTTTCCTGTTACTAGCCTAGTCCAGATACAGAGTTGCTGTATCCAAGACTGTTGGTAAGCTTCTGAGCCCCGCAAGCCTTTCTATGTTGGAGGGAAGCCTTCTAGCTTATCAGTGGGAGTGGTAAGCATTAGGTAGCCTATCTACCACAAGAGGAGTGGTTCTGGCCCAGAAATTGCAGATTTTTGGCCGTTTGGGCAGTTTTCTTTTCCATCTCTCTCAAGTTTCTTGTTTTAAAGCCCGTGTTTGTGCTTGATCCCCACCATTCTCGTAACTTGTCTAGTCCAGGTACAGATTTGCTGTATCCAGGACTGTTTGTAAGCTTCTGAGCCTTCCAAGCCCTTATGTTGGGAGTGCAGCCTTCTAGCTTATCAGTGGGAGTGGTAAGTACTAGGTAGCCTGTCTACCACAAGAGGAGTGGTTCTTGGCCCAAGAATTGTAGCTTATTGACCATTCGGGAAGTTGTCCATCTCTTTCAACTTTCTGGTTTAAAAGACCACATCTGCGCTCGTTTCCCATCTTTCCTAACTAACGTACTGGAAAGCCTTAAACTGATACAAGCCTTCTAGCTTAAAAGAGAGACTTTGGAGTGATTGAGTATCAGTTTTCTGTATTTTCTTGCTGTACTTAACTGTTTTCCGCCTAAACGCTGATTTTCCAGCACCCCTTGGCTTTTGAATATTGGCCAAGGCTCTTGCTGCCCCCATAGTGCCATTTTTAGGCAAGGCTCAAAATTCAAACCCACCTCCTTAAAACTGAGGGTTAATGCTACTCAACGCCAGGAGTTTAAATCTCAAAATGCATGCGCTCGAAGCACTCCTAAGTATGGAGAACGTCGACATCTGTGCAGTAACTGAAACCTGGTTCAAGGCTCCAGAGAGCACTCCAGCACTACCGGGCTACAACTCATACCACACATTTCGGCCACGGAACATGGATCGAAACACAAAAGGAGGGGGTGTATCCATATTCATCAAGGATACCCATTCCTCCAGGTTAGTGGCGCAGCATGAAACCTCTGAGATCATCCATGTGCAGCTAACATCGGGCAAATTTGCAATGCAAATTGTGGCCTGCTACAGATCACCCTCCATGACCCAGGACCACCACTCCGCCTTTCTGGAGACACTGGAAAACATGAAGGTCGTACCGAACACCCTGATCTTGGGAGATTTCAACTACCCTACCATTAACTGGGAAAACTACTTGGGTACAAATCACCAGGCTCAGCGCTTCCTGGAATTTATCAACTCAAATGCCCTAGATCAGCTGGTAAACTCCACTACTAGAGGCCACAACATATTGGACCTGGTCATCACCAACATGGGCGACAGGTGCTCCGTACCGGAGGTCAACCCATCACTGGTTAGATCAGACCCTAAACTAATCACCCTGGATGTCCACACCCCGCCACCACCCCCAACCAAGGAAACCACAGTGAAAAACTTTTCTAAAGCAAACTTCACCTTACTTAAGTCAGAGGTGGTAAGTTTCACAGCCCCCACGCTAAATGATAACACTGCCCAAGATGCAGAATCCTTTACAATTGCACTCTATGAGCACCTACAAGGATGCATGTATCGTGCCATCCCTAGCAAAACCAAGACTCACTCCCCTAAGAGAAGGAAACCAGTCTGGTGGACCCTGCCATAAACAGGTTATACAACAAAAGGAGGAAACTAGTTCAGAAAAAAAGCAAATCCCAAGAAGGAAAGACATCCCTGATCAGTATCAGTAAGAAAATAAGGTCCCTCATAAAATCATCCAAGGCTAACTTTGAAAGAAAAATAGCCAAGGACTCGAAAGATAACCACAAAGCCTTCTTTAGCTATGTCAAAAATCTAAGTAGCAACTCGCAGATATGCTCTGAGATAGTGCAAAATAGCACAAAATATATTGAACCTACTGATATTGCCAACATACTGGCAGATAGATTCAGTGCAAACTTCACCTCCCTCTCACCTTCAAAAGGGCCCACAGCAATACTGGAAAAGTGTAGTGTCCCGGAAATCACAGAAGCACAGGTGAAAACAACCCTTTCAAAAGCCAAAAACACAGCATCAATCGGGCCAGATGGTGTCCCAGGCTGCGTCTTGCACGAACTACAGAACGAACTAACCCCCCACCTAAACACGCTGTTCAACCTCACCCTCTCCACAGGCTACGTGCCCATAGAATGGCGCACAGCAATGGTTATTTCGCTCCACAAAGGAGGAGCCACAACTGACCCTGGTTACTATCGCCCCATAAGCCTGACTAGCCTGGTCTGCAAGGCTGTGGAGCACATCATCATGGAACTCATTAACAAAGACATTGAGAACCTCCAAACACCTGACCCGACCCAGTTCAGCTTTAAGGGCAGATCATGCCTACTAAACCTGGTTGACTTCTTCGAGACAGTTACCAATGCCATAGACGAGGGAAAGGTGGTTCTCACAGCCTACCTTGATCTCGCCAAGGCATTTGACACCATTCCTCACTCGGGTATTGTAGAAAAACTCACCAGCCTGAACATAAACCCCTACGTCACAAGATGGGTTGCCAACTGGCTTACAGACAGAACTCACATGGTAAGAATAGCGGGCTCCAGGTCTGACTCTAAACCAGTCACAAGTGGTGTCCTGCAAGGCTCAGTTCTGGGACCCCTACTGTTCGGCATATATTTCTCAGAAGTACAGGCAAACGCAGGAGGACTATGGATAACCAAGTTCGCCGATGACTGCAAACTGGGAGCCATAATTGACTCTCCGGCTGACACGGACATCCTCCAAAAAGGCCTTACTGAGACATACACCTGGTGTCAAAGTCATGGCCTCAAGCTAAATGCCGAAAAATGCATAGTCATCCCGTTTGGGAAAAACAAAACACCCACGAATTACCACGTAAGTGGCAGCCCCCTTAATACAGAAGAGGTAATAAGAGATCTGGGGACCCAGGTAGATAGTAATCTCTCCTTTACAATCACATTGCGAAAGTAGTTAGGAAATCCTTCTATGTGGCCCATCTAATTACTAAGGGGTTTGCATCTAGAAATAAAGAGGTTATAGTGCCCCTCTACTCGTCACTCATCAGACCCATCATACAATGCCCCATTTGGGATGTACCTCACAAGACACTTCCAACAGCTTGAAAGACCACAAAAGCACCTCACCAAGAGGATTACTGGCCTCAAACATATGTCCTATGCAGCCCGACTGAAAAAACTCCGGCTGTACTCAGTGGCATATCGCTTACTCATAGGTGATCTCTGCCTGACTTACAAAGCCATGTCCAACTCAGAATTGATAGACATGCTCCACCTAAAGAAATCCAAGTCACTGCGAGCCACGCGCTCTAGTGAGCTAAACCTCGCCACAACAATAATTAGAACATGTTGGAGGGATAGATTCCTGTCACAGAGACTCCCATGCTTTGGAACAAAATTCCTAACTACATTAGGCAGAGCCCCTCACTAACACTCTTCAAGAGAAGGCGGTGAAAGCCGACACACTCTGGCTAGGCTTATAAATGCCCTCGGGCAGATAGCCTAGTACCTACCTATGAACCTATATATTTCAATGTTTAGTTTTAAAACAGTGTTGCAATACAACCTGAATCCTGTAGAGGCACTATAGCTTGAGAAACAGTGTTGCAATACAATTTGAATCCTGTAGAGGAAATTAATTGTGGTCATGTGGTGGTGCCTGGCTTTTAAAAGGAAGTGATGTCAATGTTTTATGTAATCTGATGAAGTCAAGTGTATCTACTGACGAAAGCACTCATTAAAAGAGTATTTTTCTTCATATTTTGGCATTTTTTCTTATTTTCATTCATGTTTGAAATGGATGAAAATCAACAACATTGGATATGAAAGTTATGTCCATACCATAATGTTAGATCCATGTCGTCTGATTTTTGTCCTGTTCAAACTCCCTTCCAGATTGTCACCTATGGGTTTGAGATAATTGAGTAGACTCTGTATTCTCTGTTTATGCAGAGTCACATGAGACTGTATCCATTATTCCTCAACAGGTTGGAAATATCTAACTTAGGGGTTCCTTCTGTAGGATGGTTCTGATATCAGAGAAAGGGGGATATACTCAATTTGAACAACTGATGTGGTGTCTGGAGAATTATGGATAGAGGAGGAGTCAGAGCTGTGGGTCTGAAGAAGCTTCAGAGTCGATGCCAAGGTCAGATGCGACAACCCATATGCTTGAACCAGGTGAAAATCAGACAACATGGATCTAATGTTATGTTAAGTGCATAACTTTATTTTGTATTACCCTGCTGCAGACCCCTTGTCAGCTACAACTAAAGTAATGAGTTAATTTCTGGTGCCCAGACAAAGAGAAGGAACTCAAGCTGTATTTAGACCTGGGAATTGTGCCACAAAAGGCTTGTACCTTGCAGTGTGTGAAACTTATAAGTATTTTTATGTTGGCAAAACCGAAAAGCAATTGAGAAAACATATAAGCATGGGTATACTATGGCTCATAAAAATGATAAAAATGCTTTGTTTAGACATTCAATAAAATGTATTGGTTTTACTACATTTAAATTTGGTATTTTAGAAGTTGTTCAAAAATCATTAAGAGGTGGTTGGTGGGAACTAAATATTGAATTATGTGAGTTAAAATGGCATTTTCTTTTGAATTCGTTCTTGGAACCTGGTTTGAATGAAGCATTGTCCCTAGCACCTGTTTTAAAATCAAGGGCACTGATCAGATAGAGTTTTAATAATGCCTGTCTTTTTAAATGTTTGCTGGTTTAATTTTGTGTATAATTACTTAATTATGTTCAATATATATATTCTGGGATTTGCTGATGGTTTTTATTCTGAAGAAGTCTTGGTATGGACAAAGAAGAACGCGCTTAATAAAACTTTGCTGCTGGAGTATTACTGCTGGATTGTTTATTGGTTAGCCTTTTTCATATCATTCTATGGTTTTGTATGTATATATTTTCATGCCAGTTCTGCCACTTTCAAATTTGTAAATGTGTTCCTGAGTAGTGTTTCACATTTCTACCAGAAGTGGGGAGAGTTATGTACTGTTTGGTATTCAAATTTTATGCTAATTAGGTGTCCGGATTTTTGGCTGAATGTACCTGCTTTTCAAGAACCTTTATACCTACTTTGAATGTCTGCAGGTTGGGAGGTATGAGTTGGTGTGCAAAACACTTGGGAACAGTGCATTATAGGATACTGCTTAAGAGGAAAAGGGAGGAGAAAGTATGACCACCAGATTGAGAGTATAAATTTAATTCTAGATATTATAAATTGCTTTGTCGTATAGAGACTGTTGGATACCAGGCACAGATTACCTGAAAAGGGGTATTGGACAATATAACCCCAGAGTCCTTCAGAAAGGCCTGGAATGGGCTGTGAGCTCAGAAAAGGGGCATAGGAGAGAGGAGTGAAAAATGTTAGCTACATTAACATGGCAGACTAGATAGACAGCTTGTCTTTTTTTGTTGACAGAAATGTGTAAGGTAGTGTACATGCAGATGTCTGCCATGTTACTGAATTTTGATGTGCTGTTGTGAACATGGGACAAGTTCTGTAGTTAGCAGTGTTTTAGTCTGCTGCAATTATGCTTGTTATTCAAAACACCAACTTCTGATATCTAGAAATTGAGAGAGCTGGTTTTAACATTCTGACTTGGCAACTGCTGTAAACAAAACTGTTGCTTTCTTTTCTTGTAGCTTTGGATATCCTGATCCAACATATCTGACACGAGTCCAGGAAGAACTGAAGGCAAAGGGAATCTCAGTTTAAGATAATGCAGAATCATGGTGGACATAGAGAACACCTAAGTGCTGACAGTTACTGTGATTTTACAACACTGGGTACTGAGAAGATTCCTGAAGTGGCCACAGCAAGGTGGTCTTGAGTCACTGTCAGTATGAAATTAAAATATAGGTAACATTAAAACAAGAGGAGGACCGGAATACTAGTATTTGCACACTTGAATTATATTTTTTGTTAATAAATGTTTACTTTGAAGGCAAAAGGTTAACAAGACAACCACTGTTTTGCATTACTCCTTTTTGGTAACCCCATTTTTATGCTTACTATTGGTGTTCTTTTTTCATGTGCTATATCTCTAACCTACAGGCCTTCGTTTAAGTGACTATCTGCTGACTATTGGCAGGCTGGGAAATCAGTAGGTTAATAAATTCTGCATTGATTTTGATGCCCTTAAAAGTCAAACTGATAATTACTGCAGCTCTTCAGTGTCCTTTGTGTTCACCAGGGGTCATTTCAGAAGCACATACTTATCCCAGCGCCCCATGGAAGAAAGTAACCTTTGCCTCATCTTACTTGACTTCTGGGTCTGTTATCTAAATGTGAGTATCAGCGGTGAAGACAAATGCATCACTAGTGTACTGGCAGGCCAGCTAAATAACCTTTAAATACTTTGGTTTTATGAAAATGTTGAAAGCATATCAGTATACAGCATTCATTCTTCATTCAACTGCTCTGCTTTTTTGTTTTATTGTTGTCAAATCCTTTCCTGAACTCGCAGTCCGTTATCTCTAAATTCCATGTACTTGGGGGTATAGATTTTGTCATGGGATCAAAGCTGTAAAAATCCAGATCAAATGTCCCATTTTCATTCAAGTTAATTCAGTAATGGAGGAAGGACAAAACAAAATTGCAGTGTCTGATCTGATCAAACACAAGAATGCAATATTTCTATCAGAAAGTTCTGATAATATTACAGGTTGACAGCGAATAAAGAAATCATTGATTTTTGTCAGAACATCAAGGAGATGCAGCTAAGTTATTCTTGAGCATCTGAAGTATATTTAAACTGCATTGAAAGGCTTTGGTAAAGTAATAGGCCAAGAATTTGTGGTTTGAGGTCAAAGGAAAATGTAATTGCTACGTTTAGCAAATTAACCCTGCAAAAATCACTAGTCAGTACCTCGGTCTTTTATATTTCGAGTCACTGCACTTGCTGCAATTGCATTTTTAGTTGGCCTTTTTTAAAGGAAACCAGCACAGAAAATGCTGTGATGTGTCTTGTTGAAAAGTATTGTCAAGTAATAACACATCATCCTCCTCAAGGAAGAGTAAACCTGTCTGGTGGACATCTGCAATAAATAAACTCTATAATAAAAGGAAAAAAATTGCTATCCAGGACTAAGAAGGAGCAGGTGCCTAATTGGAAGCAATCTCTCTGTAACCTGAACAGGCAAATAAGAGCAGTAGTGAAATCCTCCAAAGCAAACTTTGAGTCCAAACTGGCCACATCTACTAAAGACAATCATAAGGCCTTCTTCACATATGTCCGCAATCTCAAAGGAAGCATCCAGATCTGCTCCGAACTGGTGGTCAAGGCACCACATACACAAACGCTGTAGATACAGCCAACCAGCTGGCAGAACAGGTTCAGTGAAAACTTCACCCCTCTGTCCCCCCATCAGTAAATCAGAACATCCCCAGTACCTGCCCCCCCTCCCTTTATCTCTAGGGAGCAAGTCATCACTGCCTTCTCAAAGGCAAAAAATACAGCCTCCATGGGACCCGATAACACCCCAGTCTGCATCCTGCATGAACTCAGGCAGGAACTTGGCAGCACCATTAGGCATCCTATTCAACCAAAGCCTGAGTACTGGCTTCATCCCAGCTGAGTGGAGGATAGCCACTGTCATCCCTTTGCACAAAGGTGGAGCATCCACCAGTTCAGGAAATTATAGACCCATCAGCCTAACTAGCCTAATTTGCAAGGCCATGGAGTGGATTCTCATGGACCTCATTAACAAAGACATTGGCAACCTCCAAACACTCGATCCCACACAGTTTGCTTTCATCAAGGGGATGTCATGCCTGTTAAATTTGGTTGACGTCTTTGAGACAGTCACCAAAGCCATGGACGAGGGGAAGACGGTGCACACTGCCTACCTTGACCTGACCAAAGCCTTCGATACTATTCCTTACTCAGGTATAATAGATAAACTCTCTCAACTAGGCATCACTCCATATATTACCAGATGGGTAGCAAACTGACTCAATGATAGAACCATCTAGTCAATATAGGGGAAGCCACCTCAAACAGTAGACTCATAACAAGTGGTGTACCCCAGGGATCGATTTTGGGGCCTCTGCTATTTGGAATATACTTTTCTGAGGTGCAGGCCAAAACCAGTGGGCTACGGCTGACCAAGTTTGCAGATGACTGCAAGCTGGGTGCTGTCATCAAGTCCCCTAGTGATGTGGACATCCTCCAAGAGGGTCTCACCCAAACAAATGACTGGTGCCAGAAACATGGCTTTAAACTGAATGCCAAAAAATGCATCATCATCCCCCTTAGGGAGAGTGAGATCCCCAGAAATGATCACATTAATAATAAGGTCCTAAGCATGCAGTCAGTCGTGAGGGACTTGGGCACCCAGGTTGATAGCAAACTGACTTTTGATCACCACATTGCCTCTGTTGTACGGAAAGCTTTATACATGGCCCACCTCATTAGTAAGGGTATCTCATCCAGAGACAAGGTGGTCATAACATCCCTGTATTTTTCCCTTATAAGACCCATTACTGAGAACATTGCCCCTTTTGACATGCACCTCACAAAGCACATGCAGCAGCTGGAGAAACCACATAGGTTCCTCACCAGGAGAATCCTGGGCCTCAAACATCTACCCTACACAGATAGACTAAAGCCCCTGTCCCTCTACTCAGTCTCCTACAGACTCCTCAGAGGTGACCTCTGTCTGGCATACAAAGCAATCTCAGACCCCACCTTGAGTGGACTGCTGCATATCCGTAAGTCAAGCTCCACTCCAGTAACCCACATGTGCAACCCCAGCCTGGTCTGTTACATCAGTAGGACTTGTTGGCGGGACAGATGTGTCCCAGGGACTCCCCCTTTTGTGGAATAGACTCCCTCTCCACGTCAAGCAGAGTACCTCATTAACCTTTTTTAAGCGCAACCTGGATAACTGGATGGGGAACAGAAAAAACACCCCTGAGATTCCACCTGTGTCCCTGCTGGACAGTGGCATAGGATGCTGACTTGTTGGAACATGGGCTAAATTCTTGACTAGGCTTGTAAGGGCCCCAGGGCCAATAGCCTGGTAACTTCGTATGAGCAGAGGCAGAAATGAGTAATAGTAAGTTATTGGGGGTGGTAAGGAATAATACTAAAATGTTTCTTGTTTTTGACAGGAGGTGCAACATTTAAGTGAACTGTTGGTGTTTACCTGTTATGTTTTGTTTTCGTTTGTGGTGAGTTCTGACATTTTCATTCGTGGCCTCTGATACCCTTATTTGCTAACATCTGTTTGTACTTGTTTTGAATAACGTGCCATCACATTAATAAAATGCCAAGAACTAGAAGCTGTGCTAATCATGTCTGTGCTGTATGAGTATGCAAAAACAAAGATGTTCTCTTCAGGTAAACGTGTATAATGCCCATGAAATCAAGAACATACTTTCTTCCCACTTAACCCGCGATAGTGGTGCTGCGGTAGTGTTGTCGCCTCACAGCAAGACCTTGTCGCGTTTGATTCTCAGTTAGAGCGTCTTCTGTGTGGAGGCATGCGTGAATGGGCGTGCCTTCGTTGAAGGTTGTGCGTCAGGGCTGGTAACTTGGCACATAAAAATCGACTACCAAACATTAGAGGACCGGAGTTCCGCTGTGGCGACCCCTAACTGGGATAAGCCGAAAGACACAACAACAACTTTATTCCCACTTAACATTTAGACCCAGGAGAACATGCATATTAGAAAAAGGCATTTACAGAATTCAACCAGGCAGCAAGTACTAAGTGTTAACTTCACTCTTGATGGAGGGTATTGTGTAACTCTTCATGAAAAAAAGTATTATTAGGTCAGTGCATTGCTGTTTTATTGACATATAATAAAATTAGTTTTAGTTGAAATGCTCATAATAAGCATTATTTCCCAAAATAGTTTTTCTCTCTGTAAGTTTATTGTAATGTGTAGGACAGCATTTCTATAATTTATTGCTACTCATACAGTTCTTATGTTACTGTCCTTGCAGTTTCTCAGTGTTACATGTCTCAACCAAGGCACGATTCTTTGTTGGAAAACACTGTATGAGAATTTGGATCTAATACTCTCCTTTTCATTCTTTCTCACTCATGGGTTACAGATCCTATCCTCGGATCTGACTTGACTGCATACTGTAGACTTTGGATCCAACTCTCAAACCCCTCCCTCTACCCATAATGCCTCACTCCACCCCCATTGCCTCAGATCTTATTTGTCGCCATCATGGTTAGAAGCAGGTTCCATTCATGAGCATTTGTGAGAAAGATTTTTCTATTATATTTTCTCCTAAAACTTATATAAACTTTAAACTTTTTCTCATTTCCTCTCTCTTAGCTTTGTCTGATGTTAGGAATATCTTTTCTACTAATCCCTTTTTTCTACTAATTGTTTTTTAGTAGTCTGTTGTACCATTGTTGGTACTTATGAAAAAGTAGAAAACACCACTCACAGGGATGAAGTGCCCCAAATAAAGCACAAAGTAGTCAATCCAAAAAGAAAACTCCTTGAGATAAACCACGGCAAATAACTTTTACTTTTTTCTTTATGTCAATGTTTTAATCTAATAAACGGTTCGCTTTTATTTGCCGTGGTGTGCCTCAGAGAGTTTTCTTTTTGACTTTACTTACCTAACTTTAAAAAGATATTTCTCCTTATTACTATAGTTCATAACCTTGTCCTTTTTCTTTATTTATCTCTGCTAACAACAACAAAAAACTTTATTGTAATATATTTCTTAGCTTAATTGTTAGTTTTTCTTGGCTGTCATGCCTGACAAACCTACAAGTTTTAAAAATTAATTTCTTGTGGGCATAAGATTCTAAACTCAGATGCCCATAAGGAGAGCATTTATTGACTTGGTCATGACCATTTAGATACGGTCTGTATAGTCTGCTCTACTTTTAATCCTAAAGCTTTGACTGACAGGCATAACAAACTTATATTGAATGGCTTACTTCCTGCTACATCATCTTCCAGGGCTCAAAACCCCTTCAAAATCCAGAAAAGTAGCTTCTTTGGAGCACAAAAAGAGGTCTTTGCCAAAGTCCCCAAGATCTTCATTGGAGTCTAGGGAAAAAGTGAGAAAAGTTATGGATCCAACGTCTTTGGATCAAAAAGTATCATAGCCTACCCTTTGACCCAAAACCGTCCTCCGATCCAAAGGTTTCAGCTCTGATAGTCATTTCTCCTTCGCCACTTACATTCCCGCTGAATCCTAAGTCTTTGGATCTGAAGCCAGGTACGTCTTGTAAGAGCCGTACTCCTGAATATATGATAAAGCCTAGATGTTATGTAGTCCTATCTCGCCTACATTCTTACCCGTGGGTTTGGAGCCGAATATAGTCTCTGACTCGGCCGATTTTTAGTAGCTCAAAGTCTTCTCATTGGCTGGGCTAAGAGGGTATCCCAAGACGCACTGCTCCCTATCCCCAGATCTCATTTGCCGCTTGTAGAGCTCGGACGTGGTCTCGCTTGGCTGTGGCTAAGTACCCTCTTTTTTACCTTTTCTCTTTGAGAAAGTTGTTTATTCAACCCAAAAGCTATTTTAATAGCTATTCTTACAGATCGCTAATCTGTGTGTGTGTTTCAGTGCTTGTATTAGTAGTTTGGTATCCCTTCTTTCCAGCGGGCTAGGCCCGTTTTAGTTAGAGGACCTAGTCCTCCCCTCTCTCTCTCTCTCTTTCTCTCTCTCTCTCTCTCTCTCTCTCTCTCATTTAATTAATTTTTGGTCTTGTGTTTTCCTGAAGAACCATTTCAATTAGAGGTTCTTGTGTGTGTATGACTGGTACTGCTCCCCGCTGTGTCTTGTTTTGTGAACCGTTTAGATTTGTGGTTCTCTGTGTGCCTGTTGGCTTTTTGTACCTGTGTTCAGATTTGTGGTGGTGTTTCCCGCCATTTTTGCCAGTTACATCTAGGCTCTCTTTTTCCGCTCATTGTATAATGTCCAAAGATCAGAAGGGAACATAAGCCTTCTGGCTTTAAGAAATGTTCAAAATGTGGATATAAAATGTCCATCACAGATGGACATTCTGTGTGTGTCTACTGCCTCGGAGCCATCCATTTACAGGAGTCGTGTAGCTTTTGCCACACGTTCAGTCCTAGGGTGCTTCAGGAGAGAAAAAACAAGTTAATTTTAAAAGGACTTTTAAAACCATCTTTTGAGGAAACTATTGATTCGGCTTCTAGTACTAAGTCTAAAGCTTCCAAGTCCAAGAAAAGGTCTCCGTCTCCATCTGCCACTTCGGAGCTTTCGGAGAAGATTACGGTTTTGGACTCTTCCTCCTCGGCTCCACTGTCTTTAGGGCCGCAGGAGGTATCTGTATTAACCGAATCGGTGTCGGCTGCAATTATCCTTGAGCCCATTCGGAGCCAATCGCCCAGTGTCAGAATGGGTTCACCGGACAAGAGATCTCAGTCTCCCATCTATCTCCTCCAAATCCTCCAGGCTTTCCGATTTGGATGTTGACAGGGTAGTGCAGAGGCTCCTGCAGTCGCCGGTGTTGGCCAAATTGTTTTCGGCTCTGACCCACTCTGCTCCGGAGCCAGTTTCCATGACCGTTTCGATGATTCCTCCTCCGACCACATCCTTGTCGTCGGAGCCGGTATGCTCCGCTCCGAGTGATGTTCCTGCGCCGGCTCTGATACCCCCTTTGGGTTTATCGGTGCCGACTTTGGCTCTGACCATGTCAGTTCCGTCCACAGAGTTCGAGACTCGGGTCTCTTCAGTCGGGCTCGAGGGGGACACTTCAGGACAGCTGTCGGTTCCGGGTCTCCCACTCGGTGCATCGGCTCGGGGGATCCCAGTCGTGGCCTCGGAGGCCGTTCAGTTCTCGGATCTGGGAGGACCTGCCCTCGAGGCCATGCGGAGCGAGCTGGCAAGATCGTCAGCTACATCACCCGGGTTGGTCATTCCGTCCCCCACCACCCCGGCGAGAGCCTCTGACACTCACCTGTCCTTGGACAGCAGAGCGCCAGGCCCTAAGTACACCCCCACGAGTGGTCCCTAATCTTCTGAGGGTCTCCCAGAGTCTTTGCCCAAGGAGCCCCCTAGAAAGAAATTGTGCAAGAGGAAGCACATAGACTTCCAGGATGAGTCTCTCACCTCCGATACTGACCTTGAGAAATCCGAAGGGTCACCCAAGTCTTCCTCTGATGATGTTTCCTTCGCCGATATCCTGGAGATACTGAAACAAAGAGGAGGCTGGCCTTCCAAAAACCCTTCCGAGGAAGAGTCAGTATTCCTTAAGGCTTTTGGTGCTCAACCTTCCGCCTCCTGGGTGTCTCCGCCTAGGCGTCCCAACAAGTTCCTGTTTGCACCCTAGGGGAAAGAATTTCTATCAAAAGGAGTCCTGGTAGATGGCATGGTGGTCGTGGCAGCCACCCAGAAGGAAGTTGCCGAATCTTCCTCATCTGTCCATCCTCCTAACAAGGAATCTAGGACTATGGATCGGTACGGGAAGCGTACCCTGTCTTCAGCAACCTTCACCTTACGGTCGCTTAATTATTTATCTCACTTCAATCGGCTCCAGAGAGATCTCCTCAAAGAACTGGGAGATACTCTTACGGGTAACATACCTGAGGCGGTAGCTCAGACGGTTAACGCACAGGTTTCTACCCTCACTTCCATCACTAACTCGTCCATGCGGCTCATCTCATATGCGGCCGAAAGAGTGAGCAGAGCGGCGAGCTCAGGGGTCGCCCTTAGGTGGCAAGCCTGGCTACGCCTGTGTCACTTTGTGGAGGCCTTCGTCTTCCTTCACTGACGCCCCTTTTGACGGTTCCACCTTGTTTGGGACCAAAGCGAAAGACACGCTCACCAGGTGCGAGCAAGAGGGAAAGACCCTGTCTGCCGTCGGGGTCCGTTTTTCACTTCCTTCTAGGCCTTACCCCAAGACCCAGCGGGGGGGAAGATGTGGTTCAAGAAATCACACATGTTCTTTCTTGCCGCACAAGGTGAACCCCCCTCCAGAGGCAGTGGAGGGGGTGGTTACTCAGAGAGATGTTGCCCCAGGGGCAGAGGGGACCCTCGCAATTTCGGATACCACAACTCCTTTCGTGGCTCTCCATACTCTCACTCCTGAGGGTGTGTCCGACTGTGCTTATCCGGAGCCAGTCAGGGGTCGAATTTCAAAATACCCGGAAGCTTGGGAGAGCATCACTCAAAACCAATGGGTACTAAGGATAGTTTCCGGAGGTTACCTCATCCCATTCTTTTCAATACTCCCGCCAATAAGAAAAATCCCAGAAGTTCCACCCAGTCAAAGGGATCAAGCAGCCTCAGAAGTGTCTCAGCTGCTGGAAAAAGGAGCCATCCAACCAGTCCCTCAGACCAAATCAGATTAGGGACTTACTCAAGATTTTTTTTGGTGCCGAAAAGAACAGGGGACCCGAGACCCATACTAGATCTCAGTCAGCTCAACAATTACGTATACAAGTCCAAGTTCCGTTTGGTCACACTACAGTCAATTCTCCCATTGTTGGGAGAGGAAGTTTGGATGTGCTCCATCGATCTCAAGGATGCTTATTGCCATATCAAAATGGACAAAGCATCCAGGAGTCACCTACGCTTCCGACTGGGAGCCAGTCACTTCCAGTTTCGAGCCCTGCCCTTTGGTCTCACCACAGCCCCCAGGGTGTTCACCAAATGCATGGCAGTGGTGACGGCTCACTTGAGACGTCAAGGATTCCAGGTGTTTCCGTACCTGGACGACTGGCTGCTTACCGCCTCCACCAGGCATCAACTAGTTCAAACAGAGGACACTACCATCAGTCTATGTCACCAATTGGGCATAACGATAAACTTGGAAAAATCTGCCTTATTGCCCTCACAGCGTGTCACCTTTATAGGAGCAGAGCTGAACACCATTCTAATGCAAGCATTTGTACCACAAGAAAGGATCGTGGTATTGCAACGACAAATTCATATACTGATGCCACTCAGACAAGCGCAGGCAAGAGTGGTTCTACAACTCCTAGGGACCATGGCGGTGACTATCATGCTAGTCCCTTTAGCGAGATTACACATGAGACTTCTTCAGTGGCTCCTCTTTGTCCAATGGTCTCTACAAAGACTCCCACTATCTCATCCCATCTTAATCACAGACAGGTGCAAGCAGGATCTCCGTTGGTGGCTGTGCACCAGCAATTTGAACGGGGGAAAGCTCTTCGTTCCTCCCGTCCCTGTTGCCATGGTGACCACAGACGCCTCCCAGATGGGGTGGGGGGGGGCATTATCTCAGCAAGACAGTCCAAGGCACATGGCAAGAACACGAGATACATTCGCCTATAAATGTCCTAGAGATGAGAGCAGTGCTTCTTGCGTTGCAGGCACTTCAGGAAGTTCTTCCTCTAGGGACTATTGCGATACACTCAGACAACATGTCAGTAGTGTGGTATCTCAACAAGCAAGGGGGGACACGATCATGCCCCCTATGCAGAGAGGCCATGCGAGTGTGGAATTGGGCAATAGCTTCCCAACTGTTCCTGGTGGCAACGCACATTCCGGGGAAATCCAACGTGATAGCGGACAGGCTAAGCAGAGCAATACTTATGCCTTACGAGTGGTCCCTGAATCGCCTGATTGCAGATCGAATCTTCAGCAGATGGGGTCAGCCTTGCTGCGACCTGTTTGCCAGCCCTCTCAATGCGAAATTCAGCAACTACTTCACGCTGATCCCCCCACAGGGGGAGTCACCCAGGGATGCTCTGGTTCACGATTGGCCCTCCGGTCTGCTTTATGCTTTCCTTCCATTTCCCCTTCTCTCGAGGGTGATTCAGAAAGCTCAATCCTTGGGAAGCAGAATGATTCTGATTGCCCCACATTGGCTTCGTCAAGTATGGTTTCCCTTTCTTCAACCATACGTTGTGGACACTCCTTGGATTCTGGACCCTCTACCAGATTTCCTGACACACATGTCGGGACAGTTCCACTTCTCTCTGAGGACTCTCCGGTTGACAGCCTGGCTACTCCACTTCCGTCACTAGTCAGATGTCATAATTTTTCACCAGAGGTGGTCCATATTCTATCGTCTTACCATAAGCCATCCACTAGGAAGATTTAGTCTAGCAAATGGAAAAGGTTTTCCATCTGGGCTCATTCTAGAGGTATCAATCCTTATACAGCCCCGATAGATTCAGTTTTGGAATTCTTGTCAATGCTTTTCTATCAGGTATCCGCATCAGCCACCATCAAAGTCCAACTGGCGGCAATATCTAATTTCCACGTAGCGAATGAACCTAGTCTTGTGGCCCACAGACTTTGCAAAGCATTCCTAAAAGGTACCCTGTTACTTCGTCCCCCAGTGTCAGAACCCGTCATGTCCTGGGTCTTCAATTTTGTTCTCCAAGCACTCACACTGCCACCTTTCGAGCCTGCAGCTACCTGTGAGTTACAATTCTTAACATGGAAAACAGCCTTTTTAATATTAATCACTTGCGCTCGGCGGGTCTCGGAAATTCAAGCCCTCTCCATCAAGCCCCCATATCTAATCTTTCACAAAGATAGGGTCTCTCTTAGACCAAACCCATCGTTTCTTCCCAAAGTGGCTTCTGTGTCTAACATTAATCAGTCCATTGAGCTGCCAGTATACTTTCCCCACTTCTCTAACAAGGCAGAATTTAGATTTCACCAATTGGATGTGCATAGACAATTACACTTCTATCTACACCGGACAAAGGATACCCAGAAGTCTGACCAACTCTTTGTGTCCTTTTCGGAAAACCGATTGGGTTCTCCAATATCCAAGGTTACGCTTTCTAGATGGATAGCCAGTTGCATATCTTTTATCTATCAGGCAGGAGACAAGAATTTGCCATTTCCAGTCAAGGCACATTCTACGCAGGCTGTTTCTACATCCACAGCCTATCAAGCTAGATTGTCAATGGATGATATATGTGCTGCAGCTACTTGGGCTTCTCCCCACACCTTTGTTTCTCATTACAAATTGGACGTGGTTTCCAGGGGCAGATTTTCCTTTGGGTCCACAGTTCTCAGGACTATTTTCCTATGAGCCACCCAGGATGTAGGTGCTAGGGACGCTGTCCCACTGGTAAGAATGTAGGTGAGATAGGACTACATAACATCAAGAAGTTATGTACTCACCATAACGTTCGATGTATGTAGTCCATCTTGCCTCACATTCTTACTTACCCTCCCATCTTCCCCCTGGCTGGAGGATTTGGAGCATAAGATTTAGAGTACAGGTTGTCACCTGCTGAGTCCTTTTCCTGAGTGACTGTTTTTATATGCATGTGAGGTGTGTATGTAGTGTATACATTGTTTTGCAGCAAACTAGATCTGGGGATAGGGAGCAGTGCATCTTGGAATACCCTCAGAGACCTGAGAAGACTTTGAGCTAGTAAAAATCAGCCGAGTCAGAGCCGATATTCGGCTGCTAACCCATGGGTAAGAATGTGAGGCGAGATGGACTACATACATCGAACGTTATGGTGAGTACATAACTTCTTGTTCAGCATCCTTGCCTGCGCGGTAGTTTCAGACTCTGAAGAAACATTCCAGGCCCCCTTCCACAGCATCTGGGTCCTCCATAAGTTTATACAAAGCAGATGTGGATAGGATGATGCAAAAATTTCTCAAGAGCTCAAATTCAAATGGAGGTCCTGCCAGCTCCGTCCTGTACTGGATCTGTGAGTGTACACTCAAACTCCATTCTGGCTTCTTCTACTATCCAACTAGTTGTCTCAGAGCTCCAGGATCCAAAATTCCCAATAGGTTTGTCTTTGGATCTGAGGAGAATTTCCTCCTCCACTCCAACTGTTTCCCTGACAGGTTCTCCTCTGATACCCTTGGATCAGAACTGGTCTCAGAGCCGAAGTGTCTGTGTCAGGTCCAAGGAGGCAGGGTCAGCTCCAGTGTTATTGGATCTGACCGTTCCCCTTAGAGCTTCGGCCCTAGACAGTTCAAATCTGATTCTTCTGTCAAGGCTTGGATTCAGGGGTGGCCATGATCTACTTTCCTCTGAAGCTTTGGCTGTGAGGGAGCAGATCGGGGCTTCTCCTGGTCCCTCAGCTTTCAAGGTGGTGGAAAGTGCTTTTTCTCTCCAGAGAGAACCACTTCTTATATTTTGGATCCTACTCCTTTACTCTCATCAGTACTGAGCTCTGAGTTGCTTAGGGCTATTCCACAGGGGCAGTCAATTCCAACAGGCCTCCAGCCAGTTCAACTAGAGGAACTTCCCCTCTCTTCCGACACCTCTCTAGAACACCCCACAGAAGAGGTCCCTGGAAAAGGAGGTGTAAAAGGAGGCACATGGACTCCTCCCTTGGAGTCTCTCATGGAAGACACTGATTTTGATGAAAGAGAGTGATCCCTCAGATCACCTCTGGCTGCCATCTCCTTTGGACATATTCTAGAGATTCTAAAGCAGAAAGGTGGTTGGTCATCCCAAACCTCTTCTGCTGAAGAATAGGTGTTCTTGGAGGCTTTTGGTTCTGGCCCGTCTATGTCTTGGGTCACATCCCTGGCAGATGAACTTATTGATTTGGTTTCCCACTGCGCATGGAAGGTGCAGGATACTGCCGAGCCCATCCCCAAGCACTCTGACAAGTTCTTGGCATCACCTGCAGACAGTCCCCACTGGAGAAAAGGAGTCCCAGCCAATGCTATGGTGGTGGCAGCAGCCACTGAGAAGGAGCTAGCAGAACAGAGCTCTTTAGATGTTTTATTTCTCCATTGTGCTGTTCGGGTGGGTAAATAGGATGATTATGGTTTAATTCAAACATTATTTTAACTAAGAAACGTAATGATGGCCAAACCTATTTTTTATGTTATTTATTAGGTAAATGTGTTTATTACAGTTTTATATAATTGACCATGGTGTTGCGTAATATTTTCTATAGCCATACCACCCTGTATGTGCCAGATCCTGTCTGACCTTGGAAGCTAAGCAGGGTCGGGCCTTGTTAGTACTTGGGTGAGAGACCGCCTGGGAATACTACTTTACCTAAAAATGAAAAGGAATTTTATGTATGTACCTGGGCTACTAACCCGTTTCTTTTACAGGCTTTTCACAGGTTTCATATGAATGTACTGCATTTTTGGTAGTCCAGATAGGGTATTTTTAATAGAGAGTATTTTATTGCATTTATTATTTAACAAGCTTTGGCTTTTAACAGTATCAGGCTTTTTATGGTTTATCTGGTTGTGTGTATTTGGTGTGGGCTTTTTAAGAGGTTTTAAGGCAGGCCATGTGACTTAGAGAAGTTATTTAAGATGGTGTACACTGTTTTTTAATTATCTGATGATGTTTTGGGGGTAACCAGGACAAAAGTGCTTAAAAGAATGAGTTGGTTTATTAATAAAATCTGTGTTTTAAAATTGTTTGGAGCTGTGGTTTACTTCACTGCCTTCCTTCCTTCCTGTTTGGTTCCTAGTTCACGGCATTGGTATCAGTATTTTCCTGTTTATTTGCCATTCCTCTCAACAACAAGTACAGCAAGTAATTTGCTCTGATCCCCCTTCAGGGGGCATCACCAAGAGATGACCCCCTTCTGGCCTTGGCAAGTATGGTTCCTCTTTCTATGGCCTCATCTTTGTTATTCTCCATGGACTAAACTAACGAAATACACAACAAACTGATGAAATGAATTGCTTTAATTACGTATGGAACATCAGCTGATCGCTGATCATGTGACTTTTTTACTTACTATTTAAGTCTGGAAAGTACTTGTGTGTACGAATCTGAAGAAGTTGCCATATATACGACAACGAAAAGTGCTTCATTTTGATTAAACAGTTAACTTTGTTCTCGAGTCTCGTCTTTGTTGGATACTTTGTTTTACATTATTCTCCATGGATACTGGAACCTACTCAGGATCTCCTCTCTCACCTGTTGGGGATTCAACACCCTGACCTTCAGGCTGGTAAGTTAACCTCGTGGTTTCTCCACTTCCAGTAATAATTATACGGTACAGGCTCTCTTCCCCAGTTCAGCATGCAAAATCTGAAGGTAATGCTACTTAATGCTAGAAGTCTAAACCTCAAAATGCACTCTCTTGAGGCACTCCTAAAAATGGACAACATCGATATCTGTGCAGTAACTGAGACCTGGTTCAAGGCTCCAGGGAGCACCCCTGCAATACCAGGCTACAACTCTTACCACACTTTTCGGCCACCAAACCAGGACCGAAATACTAAAGGTGGAGGAGTGTCCATATTCACCAAGAATATTCACACCACCAGGCTAGTTGCCCAACACAAGTCTCCAGGTGCAACTAACACTAGTAAGACTGCAATCCAAATTGTAGCTTGCTACAGTTCCCCCACCATGCCCCAGTATTCTCACTACACCTTTCTAAACATACTAGAAAACATTAAGCTACAACTAAACACCCTAATACTGGGTGATTTCAACTACCCTGCCATTAACTGGGAAAATTACTTGTGTACTAACACCTTTGCCCAACGGTTCTTGGAATTAATAAATTCCAATGCCCTGTATCAACTAATCCATAGTCCCACCAGGGGCTCCAATATCCCAGACCTGGTCATTACCAACATGGGAAATTGATGCTCCACACCTATAGTCACCCCCTCGGTCAGGTCTAACCATAAGCTAATCACCCTTGACATCCACATCCCTCCCCTATCCCCCAGTAGGGAAACCTCCATCAAAAACTTCTCCAAAGCCAACTTCATGCTACTCAAGTCAGAAGTGACAAACTTCATGACACCCATACAGATGGGAACTGAAAGTTCGACTGCTGAATCCTACACTAAGGCACTGTACGAGCACAATCACTCGTGCATGAATCATGCCATCCCAAATAGAACCAAGACACTCTCCTTCAAAAAAAGGAAGCCAATCTGGTGGTCGGTCCCCTGCTATAAACAAACTTTACAACAAAAGGAAGAAACTGTTGCAGAAAAGAGGAAAATCCCAGGATGCAAAAAACTCCCTTTCCAGCCTCAGTAAGAAGCTGACATCCCTCATAAAATCCTCCAAAGCTAGTTATGAAAATAAAATTTTTAAAGATTCCAAAGGCAACAACAGGGCATTCTATAGCTATGTCAAGAATCAAAATGGTAATGCTCAGATCTCCTCTGAGCTGCAACAGAATGGCATTAAATATTACTGATCCCAAAAATATTGCCAATATCCTGGCAGATCGATTCAGTGCCAACTTCACCTCCCCTATCACTCCCTAAAGGGCCAATGTCAATACTGAAAGATTGCCAAATTCCAGTAATAAAGGCCAAACAGGTAAAAAACGCACTGTCCAAAGCTAAAAATACAGCATCTATGGGACCAGATGACATCCCGGGCTGTGTACTACATACAAAATGAACTGGCACCTTACCTAAGTGTCATGTTTAATCATAGCCTCACCTCAGGGTTTGTGCCCACTGAGTGGCACACAGCTACAGTTATCCCACTCCACAAGAAGGAATCCACCTTGGATCCTGGGAACTACTGCCCCATCAGTCTGACGAGCCTGATCTGCAAGGCCATGAAACCTATTATCATGGAACTTATAAACAAAGACATTGGCAACCTTCAAACACTGGACCTCACCCAGTTTGGGTTCGTGAAGGGCCGATCTTGTCTCCTGAACCTGATTGACTTCTTCGAATCAGTGTTCAGAGCTGTGGACGAAGATAAGGTGGTCTACACAGCCTGTCTGGACCTCACCAAGGCCTTCAACACCATCCCCTACTCTGGAATCATAGATAAACTTACTAAGCTGGGCATTAATCCCTACATCACTCGATGGATTGCCAACTGGCTTATTGACAGAACCCACACTGTAAAAGTAGCTAACTCCAAATCCATCTCCAGACAAGTGACATGTGGAGTACCTCAGGGTTCAGTCCTGGGACTGCTCTTGTTTGGCATCTACTTCTCTGAAGTACAGGCCAACATTAAGGGACTCTGGCTAACAAAGTTTGCAGATGACTGCAAACTGGGAGCCATTATTGAATCCTCAAATGATGTGGATATTCTACAAAAGGGCCTTACAGAAACAGATGCTTGGTGCCAGAGCCATAGGCTCAAGCTCAATGCCAAGAAATGTATAGTTATCCCTTTTGGGAAAAAACATGTACCCGTAAATTACCACATAGGTAGCAGTACACTAAACACCAAATGTGTGATAAGAGACTTGGGGACACAGGTGGACAGTGGTCTCACCTTCGATAACCACATCCTTCTATGTGGCACACCTTATTACTAAGGACTTTTTATCCAGAAAAAAGGAGGTCATTGTCCCACTGTACTCATCCCCCATTAGACCCGCTATAGAATAGAACATCCCATTTGGTATGTACCTCTCAAGACATCTGCAACAATTGGAAAGGCCACAGAAATACCTCACTACAAGAATCACAGACGTAAAGCAGATGCCCTATGCTGACTTGTCTAAAAAAACTCCAGCTATACTCTTGTCGCATATCGTCTATTCAGAGGCAATATCTGCTTAACATACAAGGCCATGTAAGACCCAGAGCTGTTGGAAATGCTACACTTAAAGAAATCCCAATTCCTCAGAGCCACATGCTCCAGGGATCTAAACCTTGTCATCACAATGTACAAAACATGCAGGAGGGATAGGTTCCTGACCCAGAGACTCCCCAGACTCTGGAATAAACTGCCCATACATGTCAAGCAGAACGCCTCTTTGGCCCTCTTCAAAAGGAACCTTGATGATTGGATGGGAGATCACGTCAGTTGTCCTGCTAGACAGGGGTCCAGGGAAGTAAATATTGTGGGAAGAAATAGCCAGGGAATTGTTATGGCTAGGCTTGTTTAGGCCCTAGGGCCGATAGCCTAGTACCATCCTATGAACCTATTACATTATTTTGGCTTCTCAAAATGATTCTACCAAAAAAGTTTATAAAAGCAAGTGGTAAATATTCTCGGTATGGGCATCAGATAAGGACATTGATCCTTTTTCTACACCAACTTCAGCTATTCTTCAATTTTTGACAATTCTTTTCAAAGATGGTGCTATTTTCTCTACCATTAAACTTAATTTGGCAGCAATTTCAAATTCTCACACAGTGAATACATCCTTTTCCATAGCTTCCTCTAGATTGTGTAAAGCTTTTATGAAAGGCATTTTTCTTCTATGGCCTCCAATAAAGGATCCATCACCACCTTGGGATCTTACTACAGGTTTGCCAGAAAAACCCTTTGAACCTTCAGACAAATGTGACCTAAAATTTCTGTCATGGAAGATTGTTTTCTTGGTAGCTATAACGTCGGCAAAAAGAATTTCTGAACTCCAGGCTCTTTCAGCAAAAACTCCTTACATTATTTTTCATAGATAGGGTTTCTCTGTGGACTAACCCTTCTTTTCTACCTAAAGTTGCTTCTGAAAATATCAACCAATCCATTTGCTTGCCAGCTTTCTTTCCAAATATTGCCAATAAAGGAGAGTACATGTTTACACCTCCTTGATGTACACAAACAACTACGTTTTTACCTTCACAGGTCAAAACAGTTTAGAAAGTCAGACCAACTTTTTGTATCTTTCTCTGAATCACTTAGACCAACCAGTTTCTAAGGTTACCATAGTTAAATGGATTACTTCGTCTGCCTTTTGGTCAAGAATATCTAATGATGACATTTGTGCAGCAGCTACATGGTCCAAGTCTTATACCTTTGTTTCACATTACAAATTGGGCATCATATCTAGAAATAGAGCCTCCTTTGGTTCGGAAGTACTCTGGATTATCCTTCAATGATGGCTGCCCAAGGTCAACTTCGCTGGTGATCTGTCTCATAAGTGAGGAAGAATGAAAAGGACAACATCAGATTTTTAAGTTATGTACTCGCCATAACTAGGCATCTGTGTTGCCCATTTTCATTCTTCCTCAACTCCCCTTCTAGCCATCCCCATCCATTTTTTATTCTGGAAAGACCTATTGGACAGTGTTCGGAACCTACAGTTCCAGGTTTGAGCTTTATCTTTTCTATCTGACTATATCTGTTTCTCATCTATTATTATGAAATAGAACAGCAAACTCGAGCTGAGGCAATGGGGATGGAGTGGGACATTATGGGTAGAGATTGGAGCTTGAGAGTTAGATCTGAAGTCTTTAGTATGTAGCCGAGTTGGATCTGAAGATTGGATACATACCCCATAAGTGAGGAAGAATGAAAATAGACAACAGAGATGCCTAGTTATGATAAGTACATAACTTATAATTTTGCCACATTGTAGATGTCTTATGCTGCAGACTGCCACAGGAGCTTTAGTTTTTCCTAGCTGCGCCTTTGACTTTGTATCCTTTAGGAACTCTGACTTGAGTGTTCCATTCTTCTGAACGGGCTTTTCTTGTCTTGTCTAATGCTCAGCTTGGTATCTGTTTCAGGATATTCATCTGTCTTGGGCCATAGAATTGAGTACTTATTCCTTTCTGGTTATGGAGTGGAGCATCTGTCTCTGTTTATGGTATCGATACTCTGGGTGCTTTAAAGTAAGTTGCTGGTCATTGAAGTTAAGTTGCCGGCTTTTGGTGTCATTCTGTTAAGATGGATAGCCTGTCAGTTGTGTTCCACATGCCTTCTCCAAATGCATCCTGCATTGTTTATTGAACACATTGAATATTCAGTTCTTGAAACTGTATAGCCTGGAAGTAATAACTTGTTGCCACAGCATACTGGCGTGTGTTAACTCTTCATAAGGGTCTGTCATGTATGGTCTTAAATTTATTGCCATTAACATATCTGCAAGTACTATTTTATTTATTTATCTTTGTTTACTGGGAAAGTTTGACAGGGCAAAGCCCATTTTCAGCACAGGCCTGGGAAGAAAATCTCCCGGAAATTTGTTTATCAAGACAGTTTGTGATAGCAAGTTTTTCAAAGTTGCTATTTCGCTAAATAAAGAAGAAATTGTCAGACATTTTTATCATGCTGCATAGCTTTCATTGTCAGTTTTGCAGATTTATACACACTCAGTCTGTCATATCATTGGTGGGTAGATTTGGGTGTCAAAGTAAAATGCTGCAGGACAGCCTTCTTCCTAAAGGTTCAAAAGTCATCTGATGTGAACCGTGACTCCTTGTCACTCATAATCTTATCAAGTAATCTGTTTCCTGGGAACTCAGAACTGCAGTGGTTTTGTGTAAAATACTTGATTTTATGCATACTGCCTCAGGCTATTGCAAATGAGTATGTATTGTTAAATGGAATACATTGCCCATAACTGAGTATACAAAATGTGTATATCTATGCTAGTATGGTGCAGTAGGCCATCCCCAAATGTGTTTTATATAATGGCATGTAGTTTTAAGTATAGTAAGCTAGCTAGAATGATTTGCTTGTCACATAGTACATAAATCTCCAAAGAATTTAGTTAGAAAACAGACGGAAGTAAGAGCACATCTGTTGTTTGTATCAGTTATTAAACCCCCTGACATGACAGGTGTATTGGTGCTGGGGATGGTATAGTCCATACCATCTTGCACCCTACATAGGTACAACCTAAGTCTTCAGTTTGCTTTTTGACTGTTGGGCATCACTTGTAATTTCTTATGGATGAATTCATTTTTCTCCATAATACTTGTGACTGTAGTCCGAGCATCACCACCCACCATAGCATTGTGTCCTGATAGGCAGGGTATAAATCATTTCAACTTTTAGACTATCTATTTTCAGTTCTGTACACTCCGGACAGCACAGGATAATTTTGAGTTTTCTCTGTGAATGTTGTTTCAGTAATAGGTAATTGTGTCACTGAGAATGTGTAATACTATTGCAATGGATAATCAGTGCTGTATCACCATGACATCTCACATGTAACCAGGGCATCCCTTCTGATGTTACAGTGTTGCATAGTCCCCTTACACTCAGTCTCATATAAGTGTGCGTTTAAGGAGACAGTGCACCATTGCAGTTGTTTGAGAAGTTCCTTTTTTGAAGAATTGGGGGGGAGGTCAGTGACAGTGTGGTCCTTCTTCCATACTGGTACTGGTAGGACCTCCATACTCCTTTAACAAGTCTAAAGGCATAGAGTCAGTGTAGCATAGTTTCTTTCAGCTTTCACTAAAGAATGTGACACAGGAATTTTCTTGTCCATAGTATCTGAGTACTCCTATATCCATGTGAATAGATGCTTATTCATATTCTTGACATCAGTACTTAGTGTCTTATTCTTTTATTCACATGACATATTTGGATGCTGTATGCTAGATTTAGTTATTCTGCTCACATTTTTACCAATTACTTAGATGTGTTATTTTGAGAATATGTATCTGACTATCACATTTTGCTATGTGTTTCTTTGCCAAGAAATTGCATGTATAAAACTGTGTTGTTTTTCTTTTGTATGTGATGTAATATGCAGCTTTTTTCCCTGGGCTTCTGCTAAAAAGGGTTATGTATTTTAGACCTAGTTGGACATTCTCGGTAAACAAATGCAAATAAATAAAGTAAATTGTGTTACAAACAGGTATTAATTCCATAAGAGAAATATTACATCCCAATATATAGTGTTGCAAATATATCAAACTGAAAAGTACTTTACTTCATGTAATCATAGCATTTGTCATGTTGAAGATATCTTTGCAGCAGTCTCTCCATTCCTTTCATGATCTGTTCTGCCATAAGGCATTCAGTAGCTGTAATACTGTCAAAACACTTAGCAAAGATTTATAAGAATTCACCATTTTAAGGTACCATGATGGTGGTGAAACAGTTTTAGGCCTTGTTGTCTGTAGCACTCTGCCCACATCGTTGAGTGATTTCCTGACTCCAGTTTAGCCATTCACATGCCTACCGTAAGAGATCTTTTGTTTGACCCAGTGCAGAGGCATTGTAAAGCCCTCACTATGACCCAGGTGACTGTCGATTAGCAGCTTGAGGCACTGCAACAGGAGGATGGTGTGCTCATCTCAGGGGCGAGTGAATGCACAATTACACACTTAATGGTTGATCTGTGGTGGAGGCTGAGAACTTGCAAGGGGATATTGGGAGGTAAGTCAGTGGCTGTGTTGCCTTGGGGAGGATGATATTGCAGCACTCCAACTGCATGTGTTTCCCTAGACATTATGTGTGAATGTAAGGGTTGGTAAGTTAGGGCTTTCAAAAATCCTCCTCTGCAGCAAAATTATACTGGCCAGGGTGCCTTGATGTCCTCACTGGCTGTGAAAATGGGATAGAGAAAGGCTGGGGGAGGATTTGTCTGATTCAGTAGACTCAGTGAATGAGGAAAGGCTTCCAGGTCGGGGGGATAAAAAAAAAGATATCTACTTTTTGAAGACGTTTTAATTATCTATAACTCTGATCCCATACTCCCTTAACCTGTCTAGAACTGAAGTTAGATCACATACATTGTCTTTATCATTGTAACCAGTTAATATTGTGTCACACAAATAGCAAAGTATGTTTGGGATTTCTTGTCCTTTGCCTTCTAAGACACCAGTCTCTTATACCTGAATAGTTCTATTAATAGTCAAGAATTGTTTTAAATCTACATTCAGTTTTATTTAGTGATGTACTTGTTTCAAGTCAGTCTTTATAAAGCACTCCTCACCCACTTAACAGTATAAAATACCTCTTCTGTCGTGCTGTCAGGTTTTAAGTAATTTTCAGTACTGGATTAACAATACCTTTAAAGTTTACATAAATATGTACCTCTTCTGTCTTGTTAGTTTACGTTACAGGACCAGTAAGTGTTGTCCACTCAGACAGTTCAGCTTTAGACAGGATTCCTAAGGTCTCTAGCCTTTGCACTTTCAGTACAGAGGGCAACACTCTGGCTTTATGAAGGCTGTCTGTCACATTATTTCCAGGCTGAATTATGGATTCATTTTTTTCCAGGGGATGGTAGAGTGATACTAGGGTAGGATGGCACAGTGGTACAAGGGGTACCATTGCTGCCTCATGGTGCATGATTCTACAGTTTAATTTTTACTTGTGGTGCTTTCTGGGCAAAGACTGCATAACAGCTCTGTATGTACATTGTTTTGATGGATGCTTCAGTTTGCATTGTTACCTCACAGCAAGAGGTTCTCCCGTTCGATTCTCAGCTGGGCTTGGGAGTGCCTTCTGTGTGGAGTCTGCATGTCCTCCCAGCGGTTGGGTAGCATTCGAAAGACATGCGTGAGTAAATGGGTGTGCCTTTGTTGAAGGTTGAGCGTTGAGCTGGCACCTCGGCATTTTGTAAAAATCTACTGACAATAATTAGTGGACCGGAGTTCCGCTCCGGCGACCCCTTACTGGGAAAAGCCGAAAGACAAACAACTTGTTTTCTCCAACATTCTAAAGATGTGTTGTAGATGAATTGGTGATCATATAAGTCACAAGGGGGTGTGCATGTGTGTGTGTGTGTGTGTGTGTGCGCGCATGTGCTTACATGCTGTGCACTGGTCAGGACGAGCTGCTTCTATCTTTCTCCCAGTGAGTGCCAGGTAGGCTCTAGTTCTGTGAAGTTCTGCATTGGCTTGACTGTTTGTTTATTTAATGCTTTTTTGTTTGTTTATTTAATGTTATTAACTAAATGGACTGGTCCAAGAACCCTTTTCAGCAGCTAGTTGTGCGATGTGGAAAAACGTGGTTTGCTTCCAATACATAGATACTTTTAAAAAAAAACATATATACATACATTCTAACAACAGAGGCTATGTATTTACAAACTCTACAGTATTTATAATTCTAGCTGTATAGACCTGTCAGTAAAAGTATGTAAACAAAGAACTAATAAGCAACCTAAAGAAGCAGCAGTATGCCCACTGAGAAATCTTAAAAGGGACAGGGTCTGCCAGAAGCTTCACATTTCTGAAATGTGGTAATTTTTGTTTTTGACCTGCTACCTGCAATTCCTTTACAGAGTAAAATGAAGTTCAACCTTGTTGAACCGCCCTACTCAAACTAACCAAAAGAAAGCTGGTTCACCCAGGCTAACACTGTGCTGAAAAGCAAATAAACTGTCTGTGCAATCCAGTAATAAAAGTTCTGTTAAAATCCAGAATTTAATGAAAAGAATGAAATAAAACAAAATAAGAACAAAAATAATAAAAATGAAGTCCCTTGTCCAACAAAAAGCGCTTTTGAATAGTTCTTCAGATCGTCAAACTAAGGATGTCATTACATTATCACAGACATACACCTATTGTTTACCATCTTACTTCATAGACACCATCATTTTGTCATCAGTGGGCACCTTTCCCCTTTTATAGATTTGCAGCTGTCCTTTTGAGGTAGTCTTGCACAAAAACATACCAATTTTATGGGTTCATGTTTAGTTTTACCTAGGCCACTTCTGGTGTAACTGTAATAATATTTCTGTCATTATCAGGTATGTTGTGTAACTCTTAATATAGCAAAACATAGTTTTCTCTTTCAGAGAACCTTAGTCACTTTTAGCATCCATCATTTTGTGCAGACATTTCTTGTACCTAATGAACTGCATTATGAGTTATTTGTGGGATTTGTGATTTCTGTCTGTCCAAATGTACAGTCTCTCGCAGTTCTCAAGTACAGTGTTTGGAAATTTTGGTAACAGAATTTTGCTTCTCATTTAAAAATACACTTCACTTAATTAATTTACTGTATGAAAGTAAGAAAAAATACTGCTTTAAACACTTCACTTATGTGCCATTTGCCTTCTATTTTTTAAGCACTTTGACCTTTTAATAAAATAATTATTTGCATTCTTAAAATAATTCACTCATAATTTATATTTTGTTTTTATTCATTTGGTTAAGCATTAAATAATTGTGATCTTAAAATAGGTTTGGATTTTATAGTATTTGAAAAACAAATATATGAAAATTGCTTGTTACCAAGTTTCAACTTCATTCAAAATTCAAAAATTCAAAATTAATGTAGTAACTGTTAGTAACAGTTTCCCAGGCACCCATTACAGACTTTTTTTTAGTATGTAAAAGCACTTTTTGCCTTTAGTTTTCCCATTAAGAACCTCTCATGCAGTCCCTGATTATCATTTTGGTCAGTATAAGGTTTTCAGTTGCCTCCTAATTTCCTGTGTTTTCCTCAGCACTTCTATTTTTTTCATTCAGTGATGGAAGAAGCATGTGTGGGGTGGCCTTATCACCAATGTACTGTACGTTTTTCTTGAATAATATATATATATACTTTTTCTAAGTGCTTTTCTATCACTTGTCACTCATTGAGCCCACCCCGGACTTGAACCCTTGTAAATACCTACCAGTCGTGAGTCCCCAGATCCACTAGGATGACATCCTTAGAGAGGCATTCACTTAAGCAGACCTTGGGACATTTGTGCTCTCACAGGTATGTTGGCAATGAGAGCATTGTCAAAGTTCCTAATCACTCTCCTGGGTAGGTATAGTCTACCTGTAGCACCATGGGGTTTCACAGTGCTATCCCCCTGTGAGTGCACTTTCTTGTGCACTCAGTAATGACATCTACCACCAGGAGCGGGCTGGTGGGTTAAAAGCCCTCTCCAAGGATTCCCACTACAAATATGCACCTTCTGCAAGGTATTGTGACTGTTTGTCCTGCTTTGCCCCAAAATGGGCAAGCTCATTCTTCCCCTGCCATTGCTATCAAGCACCCAAACTTGTAATCGAACTCCTCTGGTCATCTGAAAAATAAAGTGCCCTTGCTCTTTCTGGGTGGTGGGTTGATTGTGGGTGTAGGGCTGTTGCAGAGTACAAGGTTTGGCATACTGTACACTGAAAATGAGATTTTGTTAGTGGCTGCACTCATGATCTTCATGATATTGATCACTGTGGTAGTATTCTTAGCTATGAGTTACATCCAGCAAAGGATATACTCGTCGGCTAGTTTCCAAAGCTTTAGGATGTCTTCCACGTGCCTAAACCATTAGTCAGCTTGAGCTGAGCTGACCAAAAACAGGTTTGGGCACCACACCTTTCAGAGCTTTGCTGCCATAGAAGATAGTGCTCTTCTGTGGGCTTTTGATTATTCGCAGTTGGCTTGTGCTGTTCCTTTGCTAGGCAGGTAAGTTCCTTTTGGGGAAAAACCTTCCACGTTTTAAAAAAAAATGTATTGTACTTTCCTGCTTTGGAACTTATTTTTAAGTTAGGAGCTTGTGTTTTAACAGACTTGTCATGAGACTTAACTGTACTTTTAAATAGGAGCACACTTTTCTCCGGACGGTTTAAAAGTTGTTTAAAGTAACTGAAAAACATTTTTTTGTGGAGAAATTGTGTTTGTTTTACAAAGTCTTTTTTAAATGCTTTTTACTGTATTTTATCTGAAAAAAGTGACTTTTAAAGACTGTAAATTGTTACCAATTGTGCTTGTTTTCCCCAAGAAAGAGACACCATTTTCAGCTTGAATATGGAACAAACTACCGATCCCACTGTCAGTCCTCCTTCCAGCCACTACAGAGTTAAGCAGATGGGCTTTGCTAACACAGCAGGCTAGCAGTGGTGACTCTGCTGTGGCTATAGTTTGTTCCTCAGACTACTCATCTTGTAACCCAGATCCCTCTGGTGTAGCACCTACAGCTACTGTGGGCCGACGTAAGTCCTCTGTGGTTGTTGGGATCCCCTCAGTGAGCAAGGAAGAGCCAATCTTGTCTGTCCTGGGAAAGGGACCAGTTAAGACTTCCCTGTTCAGTAAGAAAGATGTGCCTGTCCCTGGGGAAGCTGCCATTAATAACACTGTTTGTCCCATTTTTTTCCTTTCAAAAAGAAACAGAAAACTAAACATTTATCTATTACTCCAATTTCCTTAGGAGTATTTTACAGGGTTTAGTTCAAGCAGATGATCCTTCTTATAAAGTGGTTTCTGGTAAAAGAAAGAGGGATACCTCTTTTCCTGAACAGATTCAGGATTCTAAATCTGGACAGAAAGATGAAAGGACAGATACAGGGTTTTCTCCTAAGTGTTCTGATTCGTACTAAGAGGAGAGCTCAATTTCTTATTCTCCCTGTGGGGGCTTCTTTTTCTTTTGAGGCTATTCACAGAATGTGCCAGTGTGTTTAGTGGGAGAACACTAAGGCTTCTTAGTCACTCAGCAAATACTATGAAATGTTACAGAAGGAATTTCTGGAATCTTCACCCATTCCCCCAGTTTTGTCAGCTCTAAGAGGATGTGTTTGTCATTGCCTGCAGTTTTCCTGATAGTCATTATGATACCCCTAAAAAAGCAGATATATAGAGTTCCTCAGTCTTTTAAGTTTTTATACACTCTTCTCAAACCTGACTCAGCAGCTATAGCTTTAGTTAATGCTACTGCTGCTAAACATTTAGTTAATTCCAATATTACTTTTTCTAATAAGGCTGGGAAGATTATTGAAAATTATGGGGAAAAATATATGCTTCTGCAACTTTTTCAAAAATATGAAATTGTCAAGCTCATATTTTAAGGTTTGTTCTAACTTACTGTGAAGGTATGAGGAATAGTTTATCTGCAGTTTCTTCTTGTGGGGAAAACTACTTTAAATAATTTAATTTCTTCTATTGTTCAAGTCACTGCTCATTGTTTTTAATGTGTGTTATGTTGATCAGCAGTGATCGATATGATGAATATAGTACTTTTGTGTAAGTAAACGTACCATAGCAATAGATGTTCAAATAATTGTTTCTTGGTGTGTTGTTTGTCAGGATGTGAATACTTACATTAGATGTTGTAAATCTTTATTCATTCCTTACTGTTAGGATTTTGGTTCTGTCCTCTGAACCAACACGGCCGTTTCCAAGCTCACGCCAGCCAAAAACTCTCAGCTAAGACCTAACCATAATGCCCCTGTCATAGTCCCTCCAGATCTCGTTTGCCACGTTCCTCGTCAGTAGTGCCTAGCATCTCTCTCTCAAAGCTAAGTGGAAATTTGTGTTTTTTGTGTGTAGTTTCTCTTAAAACTTTGTCTTTTTTTAATCAGTTTTGCCTTTTCTTCCTATTGCCTTTAACCTGCTTCTATTTCCTACCCTTTACCTTTGGTAGTTAAATCTCTACCATCGTTGGTACTGTCCCTCTTTCCTGCCTTTGGTAGGCCTTCCTTTACCACTTGTGGTATTTTTAAATACCATCATTGGTATTCTCTCCCTTTCTTTCCCTTGTTGTTTCCTTTAGGATAGCCCTTTGTTGCCTGTACTATGTCAGACAAAGTTAAGTTGGAGTTTAAACAGTGTGACAGGTTTGGACGTAAGATGCCCAACTCGGACGGCCAGGCTCGATGCGTTTACTGTTTGGGCGTGGACCATATAAATGATGCTTGTGATATTTGTTCTAGTTTTAGTAATCACACTCTAGCAGAACGCAAAAAGAAGCTAATTTGAAAGGTTTAATCAAAATGCCTTTTTTGGAGGCTCTCAATGGGTTGAATGTCTCACCGCCTCCTAAGACCAAGAAACACAAGGAAAAACAGAGTCACTCGATTCCTTCATCTCCATCAGTTACAGAACTGAGTCAGCTCCATGCTTCTCAGGTGCCCTTGGCGCAGACCTCTTCGGCACCAGGCCCTGTGTCTTCTCCCTCAGTGTTGTCTTTGATGTTGACTCCTATTTCAGTTCCAGCTTCGGCACCATCAGCTTCAGTGCCGTCATTGGTTCTGACACTGACTTTCACGACCATACCTGCTTCGGCACCATCACTGGCCATGGTGCCGATAGCATATTCTGCTCCACAGGCTATGACCTCGGTTCCTAAAGTCAAACATCTCCCAAGAACCAGATACTCTCCAATGTACGACCCCTTTTTGGGGCACCGGTTTAGTCCCTTTTTTGAAAGACCTGATTCTCCTTCAACAGTCTCCTATAGATCCACCAGGGGTCTTTCTGAACAAGATGTAGTGTGGGTTGTGGACCAGCTTCTGGCAGCTAGGGGATTGTCCAACCAGATAGACCTTCTGTCCCCTTTGGCTCGGAACCCTTTACAGCATATTCACCTGTTTATCTTCCTCCGGCCTCTACCCAAGCCTTGGAGATCTCGGTACCAATGTCCACCCCGGTGCATAATGTCGCAGCCCCATCTGTGGAGAATTCCCTGTTGGCACCGACCACTCTTGCTGCATCGGCTGTGTTGGAGCTGGTGCACTCTTGGAGCAGTGTTTGTACTCTCGGCACCTTGATACCTAGCCCGGTGACTATTGTTTTGCTGGAGCCATCTATGTCCACGGCTCCGACAGTTTCCAGTCCTCTCAGAGCTCCTCACCTGGAGTTGGGCTCCTCAGGGTGGTGTGTGACCCCAGTTCTGAGGTTGTCCTTTTCGGTTCCGGGCTCCCATCCCTCCTCTGGCGGGCCTTCTTTTCAGATGATGGTGAGGGTTCTTGCCTCTGCAGGCTCACAGTCAGCATCAATGACATTGGCACTAGAACTCCCCTCTAGCATGCAGCTGTCCCAACCCCATACTTCGGGATCCCGGGCATGGGAGCTGCAAGACCTCCCTTTGAAGGGAACCCTTTCTCCGGAGTTCTCCTTAGAAGATCCCACTGGGTTGCCACCCCAGAAGAAGTGGTGCAAGAGGAAGCACCTTGATTCCCCTGAGGAATCTATTACTGAGGACACCCGATTGTGATGAGGGAGAAGGGTCCCAATGGTCTCCCCCAGACAATGTCCCATTTGGAGACATTTTTGAAATCCTCAAGCAGTGGGGAGACTGGAAGTCCTCTAACCCTTCTTCTGAGGAATTGGTGTTCTTGCAGGCCTTCCATGCCCAGCCATCTACTTCCTGGGTGACCCCACCTGCGGGAGAGCTTATTAAGCTGATCATGCAGCATGCCTGGAAGGCCCCAGACAACGTAGAACCTGTTCCCCGGAGGCTGGACAAAATTCTATCCACCCCTGAAGACCAGCCCAACTGGTCTAAGCAGTTGATGGCTGATTCCATGGTCATGGCTGTGGCCACCAAGAGGAAACTAGCAGTAGATAGTTCCACTGTCCATCCTCCGAACAGGGAGTCTCGGGCCATGGGCAGTCTAGGGAAGCAGACCTATGCTTCAGAGACCTTTGCCATTCGGTTGCTGAAATATCTGGCAGACTTCACTTGCATCCAAAGAGACCTAATCTCTGAAATATCTTCCTCTTTGGCGGGGGTACTGCCTGATAAGGTGCGTGACACTGTCGCCTCGCAGCTAGCTACCCTTGCATCTATCTCAAACTCCTCGATGGATTTGATATCTCACACCACCGAGGGGGCAGCTCGAGCTGCTGTATCAGGCATTGTCATGAGATGTCATGTTTGGATCCATTTGTGTGATTTTGCAGACCCCTTTAAATCTTCCTTCGTCAACATGGCTGTTGACGAATCTGCACTTTTTGTTCCAAAGTATGAGACACACTAGCACGAAGTGAGAAAGCCGAAAAACCTTGTCTGCTGTGGGCATGCGTTTTTCCAACCCCCAGTCGTCCTACTCCAGGAACCAGAGGGGAGGAAAATTGTGGTTCACGAAATCCCAAGGATCCTTCCGTGACACTTGTGGTGAGCAATCCCCCCCGGGGCAGAGGGGGCAACTCATCTCGAAGATGCCCCTTTCTGGGCAGAGGGGGTCCGCGTAACCAGGGTACTGGAGATTCTTTCTCCGGACGACCCTACCATTGCTCCTGAGCAGCGGCCCAATTGCTTTCCTCTGGAAGCAGTCGGGGGTCGGTTTTCTCTGCACCTACCAGCCTGGTAACTTACTAATACCGATGTTTGGGTGCAGAGAATAATATCCAGAGGCTACCAGATACCTTTCAATTTAACTTCCAGACCCGTCAAACAAACCTCCGATGTACCACCCAATCAGAGGGAGGTAGCAGCCTTAGAAATAGAAAAGCTGCTAAGAAAAGAGTCATCCAACCTGTCCCACCAGACCAGAGAGGATCTGGGTTTTACTCAAGGTTCTTTTTAGTGTCAAAAAAGACAGGACTGAAGACCAATCTTGGATCTCAGCCTATTGAAATTTATCAAACCTCAAAAATTCCGGATGGTCACGTTGCAGTCCATTCTCCCCTTTCTAGGGGGGGACAACTGGATGTGCTCTATAGATCTTCAGGACGTGTATTACCACATAAAGATGGATCACCGCTCCCGGAGATTTCTCCGCTTCCGGCTGGGAGCCAATCACTACCAGTTCAGGGCACTGCCATTCGGTCTCTCGACTGCCCCCAGAGTGTTCACCAAATATATGGCAGTTGTAGTAGCTCATCTTTGAATACAAGGATTCCAGGTGTTTCCGTATCTAGATGATTGGCTCCTTATGGCCCCGACCAGGAATCTTTTAATCCTCAGCCTCTCTTACAAGGCCTCGCTCTCTGCTTGGGAATTACAATCAGCAAGGACAAATCTCACAACATCCTGTCAAGCTTTCCTCCCTCCTCACAGGCTTTCGAAAATAAGGCACCAAATCCAAGTCCTTCTTCCATAGACCTTTGTACCAGCATGCCTTGTACTGCAACTTTTAGGCTCCATGGCAGCTGCCATTACTCTACTACCACTGGCAAGGTTGCACATGAGAATACTACAGTGGCTTCTTTCTTCACCCACTTGACCACCTGCTACATCTTACAAACCTTTGCATGGAAGAAATGCTATGGTGGATGAAGCCAGAATCGAATCTTTGGTGTCGACCTTTTTGTCTCCCCCAGCCCACGGCCACTGTGACCACAGATGCTTCCCTGTTAGGGTGTGGGGGGGGGCATTTCCAGGGAAAGACTGTCCAAGTCACCTGGTCCTCATGGAGGTCAATTTGCAAGTAAATGTCCTGGAACTGAGGGCAGTTCTCTTAGCGTTGCAAGCGTTCCATACATCCCTCCCTTCTGGGACCATTGTAGTTCATTCGGACAACATGTCAGTCTTCTGGTATATCAAGAAGCAAGGCAGAACCAGGTCTTATCCCCTGTGTTGGGCAGCCATGAGGATTTGGCACTGTGTGATAGCTTCCTGCCGCTTTTTTATATCAACGCACATTCTCGGGAATTCCAACTGTATTGCGGATAATCTGAGCAGGAACATCCTGATACCTCATGAGTGGTCACTCAGTCCTGTAATAGTGGATCGGATTTTCCGCCGCTGGGGCAAGCCTTGCTGCAATCTGGTTGCTTCCCCCTTAAACAACAAATACAGAAGCTACTTTGCCCTGATCCTCCCTTAGGGGGAACCCCTGAGGGATGCTCTAATGCACAGTTGGCCCCCGGGTCTACTGTATGCCTTTCCCATGTTTCCCCTCATTCCGAAATTCCTCCAGAAAGCTCAAAGGTTGAGAAGCAAAGTGATCCTCATTGCCCCTTATTGGCCCCATCAAGTTTGGTTCCCGTTCCTATGGCCTCATCTGATTCACAGCCCGTGGATCCTGGATCATTCCCAAGGTCTTCTATCTCATCCTCAGGGACTTATTCATTCCAATCCCCACAGCCTCAAGCTTACAGCTTGGTTCCTCCACTTCCAGTGGTTGCCAGGCTGCCTGATATTTCATCTCCCATTCGTGAAAATTTTCTGGCTTCACACAAACCTTCCACCAGGAAAATTTATTCTAGTAAATGGACTAGGTTCCCTATTTCGGCTAAAGATCAGAACTTAGATCCTTTCTCTATGTCTGTTCAAAAGATCCTACAATACCTGACGACTGTTTTACGTGCAGAAGCCTCAGCATCGACAGTCACTGTACATTTAGCAGCTATCACAAATTTTCATAATGGAGTTGATAATTCTTCTGTTATGTCACACTGCCTGAGCAAAACCTTTTTGAAAGGAGTGTTAGACGTTAAACCTCCTGTCAAGCCCCCATAGAACCCTGGGACTTGACCTTGGTACTTCAATCATTGAGGCCCTCCTTTCAAACCTTTTGATTCTTGTGATATAAAATTTTTATCATGGAAGACTCTACTTCTAGTAGCACTTACCTCAGCAAGAAGAGTATCTGAGTTGCAGGCCTTGAGTGTCAAGAGACCTTACTTGAACTTCTACAGGGATGGGGTATCCCTTCGTACTGACCCTTCCTTCTTGCCCAAGGTCATTTCTGTTTTTTCCATTAACCAATGTATTGACCTGCTGGTTTACTTCCCTCAGCATTCAAACAGAGGGGAGTATCTTTTGCACACCCTTGATGTCCATAGGCAGCTTCGTTGTTATTTAGACAAGACTAAATCTTTCAGAAAAACAGATCAATTGTTTGTGGCCTTTGCAGGACCCAGATTGGGTAAACCTGTTTCCAAAGTGACTCTATCCTCCTGGCTTAGAAACGTCATTACTTTTATCTACCGTCAGAATAAGCTATCCTTACCTTCCAAAATAAAGGCTCATTCTACTAGATTGATGGCTACTTCTGTGGCTTTTCATTCTAGAGCCTCTATGGATGATATCTGTGCAGCAGCCACTTGGGCAAGACCTCATACCTTTATCACTAATTACAAATTGGATTTGGCCTCCAGGGGACAAGCATCTTTTGGTTCTATGGTGCTCTGGAAAATCCTTCCTTAGGGCCACCCAGGATTCAAGTAGCTGGGGACTCGGTCCTAACAGTAAGGAATGAATAAAGATTTACATCATCAGACAAAGAAGTTATGTCTTACCATAACGTTCCATCTGTGTTGTAGATCTTTATTCATTCATTACTTCCCGCCCTCCTTCCTCCTGCCTGGACTCCTGGTGGACTTTAGGGATTCCTGGTTAGGGTATTTGCTCAGACAGAGCCTCCTACTGTTTTTCTCTTACTATCTCTATAATATAGGGATGGGCAAACTTGATCTGGAGAGACTATGAGAGGGGCATTATAGGTAGGTCTTAGCTGAGAGTTTTTGGCTGGCACGAGCTTGGAAATGGCCGTGTCGGTTCCGAGGATGGAACCGAAGTCCTATCAGTAATGAATGAATAAAGATCTACAACACAGATGGAACTTTATGGTAAGACATAACTTTTCTTTTTGTTTTTCCTAGCATTGTCCTTTTAGTTCTCAGTCTTCCTGTCTCTGTTGGCATGAAAGCTCTAAAAGGCTTGGTGCCCAAACCTGTCTTTTTAGTTAGCTCAACTTAAGCTGACTAATGGTTTTGGAGCATGAAAGATGGCCTGAAGCTTTGGAAGCTAGCCAGTATTATATCTGTGGCAGGATATAACCCATATAGCTAAGGCTACTGCAGCAGTGATCACTTTACTGTTAGGGTAAGTTTACTTACAGCTGTACTTTTTCCAGCACTTTCCTTGAGCAAGCAGAATGACTATCTTCATAAACATTCCTCACAAAACCACTGCAACATTTTAATATTAAACTAGTCTACTATTATTATTACTCTGGTCAGATATATGGGTCTATCATGTTTATGTCAACATTCATTTATAACATTTGCATCACATCATTCTGCACTATACTTATTGCTTCTGACTAGAATCATTTCATAAAGTAAAGTATTTGATTGACTGTTCCTGCATTTTTTGTAAAACAGTAATGAACATGATTTGGTGATCCTGTAATGTTTTGGCACAGACAAAACACTAGCTCTCTAGCATTTCTGCTCTTCTTATAAAGTCAGTTTTTGGCTAAGTTTCCTAAGTGTGGTTGATTTAAAATTATCATATTATGGTTTGATGAGAGGATTCACTGCAACACTTTTCTAGAACACACCCTTTTAAGATGGATAAGGGGAAAAAAAAGTAATTTGCTAGAAGTTGGAAATTCTAAACATTATAGGTTCCCTAAACAAGTGTGTCCTGTATTATGCCATCAGAACCTGCAATAAATAACACGCCTGCTCTCCCATTTGGATGTCATATATAGCACTTTTCTTCTCCTATTTGATTACAGGAAAAAAAAAACTTCAACTTTTCTAGCTGCAGTGCTGTCTTTGAACAGAAGGTGCCACCTGAAGACTAGTTTACATTGCATTATGTTAAGTTGCCAGATGATTAATATAGACATACTCCAAGTTCAGTATTAAATATTTTAATCCGACTATTCGTAGCTACAACAGGAACAGACTAACATAAGTACAAGAGGAACAGAAAACATCCAGTCTTTCTCACATCCACAAACTCTGTCTCCCTCCTTCTGCCTTCCTCTATCTCCACCTACTGCCAAAAGATCAGAACACAACATATTCCCCCTTAAGAACAACACTACACTTACAATATGTAAATTAATCATCACTACCATTGTAAAGAACACTGAATTGCATCAACCTTTATATTTATGTAACCTAGTCCTCAAGCTAATGAGGTCGCCTTCTCACATGAGCTGGAAGAATGTGAGGAGATTTAGGCATTGGTGTCACTGTAGATTGAAGTGGGAATTCCACTGGGGCATCCATTGAAGCATCACTTGTCTCTGGTGTATTTGACTTACATAAATGGGAAGAATGCCATTTTTTCTATCATGCCAACAAGTAAGTACATGGACCAATTTCCTTTTGAATTTCCACAGGTTGTGAAAATCTTTGATGTGCTTTTGGAACATGTAGTGGATTTTGAATATGCACCTTGTCCCCCTTTTGAAAATGAAGAAGCTGTGCTCCACATCTAGTATCAGAATACTGTTTCATTTTCTCTTGAAGAGAGGAGAGCCTTTAACAACAGTATCAGCATTAACAGGGCAGGAAACAGGAGGAGGAAGGACATTGAGGCGTATTTGCATTTTCCGGTCAAGAAGCAATTCAAAAAGGGAGACTCCTGTAGTAGAGTGTGGTGTTGCACGATATAGCTGAAGGAATTCTGAGAGAAGTTTCCAGGGTTTCACTTGTAAGATAGCAGATTGTATGTAAGCTTTGAGAACACAATGAAATCTTTCAATGGCACCATTTGCAGCTGGGTTGTATACTGAAGTACGAATGTGTTGTATATCTCTTTATGCCAAAAATGCTGCAAAATCTGCAGAGGTAAATTGACATCCATTATCTGATACAATGATACGTGAATGCCCAAATTGGCTAAAAACTGAAATGAGGAAGTCTGTAACATTTTGAGTAGTGACAGAGGCAATGAAGGCAACTTCTGACCACTTGCTGTGGTAATCAGTGAGGGTTAGGGCATAAAGACAATCCCAAATAGCTGTGTCAAATGGACCCACTACATCTGTGACCAGCTTTTTCCAAGGTTTGGATGGAAATGAAACAGGTTGTAAAGGTGCAGCTGAAGGGTTTGCAGTCTTATCAGAAGATTGACAGAGTTGACAATTTTTAACTTGAGTTGCAAGCATATCATTCATACCTGGCCACCAGTATAGCTCACACAGCTGCTGTTTGGTTTTCACCATGCCTTGGTGGCCTTCATGTGCAAGTGTCACTAAAGTGTTGTGCAGACAAATAGGAGTAATGAGATGAGTGCCATGGAACACAAAGTTGTCCTGTGCACTGAATTCATCTCATAATCGGAAGTATGGACGCATGTTTGTATCCACTGCATTAAGAGAAGAAGCCCAACCATTGGTAAGCTAGGTTCACAGAGCAGACAATTCACTGCAGGAGGCAGAGGCAAATTCACCAGGTAACAGGGCATTTAAAGCAGCAGACAACATTGCCACAGACTCAGGTTCAGGTTCAGAAATGTCTTCAGCAGTAGCAGGCAAGAGGAAGTGAGAGAGAGACAATCAGCAATGTATTTCTGTGACCCAGGACGATAAGTAACAGTGTAGTTGAAAGACAGCAGTCATGCTGCCCAACGTGTAATCCGCATGCCTGCCTGATCAGACCCTTTTGAGGATAGTAGCGTGGTCAACACTTGGTCATCAGTACTGAGAGTTACGACCCCACAAGTAAGTTCTCCATTTTTAAACAGCCCACACACATCCAAATGCCTCTTTTTCAATTGTAGAATATTTCCGTTTAGCAGCAGTAAGAGTCCTAGATGCAAAGGCAACAGTCTGTTCTGTATGGTCAGGGTGAACTTGAGCAAGGACAGCTCCAAGCCCATAATTGGATGCATCAGTAGAAACTGTGTGTGTCTTTCGGCTTTTCCCAGTTAGGGGTCGCCACAGCAGAACTCCGATCTGCTAATGATTGGCAGTAGAGTTTTACGTGCCGAGTTGCCAGCTCTGACGCACAACCTTCAACGAAGGTACGCCCATTCATGCATGTCTCCACACAGAAGATGCTGTAGCTGAGAATTGAACAGGACAATGTCATACTGTGAGGCGACAATGCTACCGCAGCACCACCACCGCAGTTATGCATCAGTAGAAACTACAGTAGGCAAATCAGGGTCAAAGAAAGCCAAGGCTAGACTGTCAGTCAGCCACTGTTTCACTGACATAAAAATACTCTGAGCAAAGGCCAGAAAAATGGCATATCTTGGTGGAGACAAGTAGATAGGGGTTCAACAATGGTGGCAAAGTATGGAATAAACTTATTACACCAAGATGCAAGTCAAAGGAAGGAACGTAACTTGGAAACATCGGTAGGAGGTGGGGCAAGGAGAAGAGCCTCAAGATGCAACTGATCAGGCTGTATCCCTTGTGCTGTAACAGCATGGCCCAGAAAACACAAAATGGCTTGATTGAAGTGACATTTTGATTCATTTAGCTGTAATCCTGCATCTTTTATGTGTTTAAGAACAGCTTGAAGTGTCCGATCATGGTCAACCTGTGTGCGTCCCCACAAAATTATATCATCTAAGTCGCTTGCAACATTTGACAACCCCTGCAAAATGGTAGCCAGCATCTTTTGAAAAGCAGATGTTAACCCGTATGGAACCTGGCAAAATGGGAACAAGCTGTCATGAGTAATAAAGGCAGTCAAGTCACATCTGTATTCATGAAGCAAAAGCTGAAAGTATGCACTTTATAAATCAATGGTAGAGAACACTGTTGCTCCTTTTAGCAAGGATAGCATTTAATCAATGAGAGGAAGAGGAAAACTGTCCGTAATGATAGCTTTATTAGGTTCTCTCAAATCAGTTCATAGGCAAATACCACTAGTCCTCTTTTGTACCACCACAGTGGGCAAGACCCAGGGAGAAGCATCAGTTCTTTCAGTAATCCCTGCTTCAAGAAGACAATTAAGCTCTGCACTTACATTATTCCGAACTGACAGAGGCAAGCAATATCATTTTTGTCGTACTGGAGTAACAGAATCTAATACTTTAACTTTGTGTATGAAGCCTTTTGCACAACCCAGGGTCAGAGATGGTGATGGAGCTGTAGAAAGATGCATGACAGGAACCAAGTTCGTGGTAGCACATGGTAAGACAGTACTGCTGTTAAAGCACAAATTCAGACTCCACAATGAAAACAGATGTAGAGCATGTAACATCATCTTTGGACACAGTAACTGGTAAGCAGCCAAGTACAAGAAACAGCACACGGGACTACATCACTAACTTAACGTGGCGATAAAGGTTCCCCTTGAAAGTTGTGCATCATATATACATTTAGGCAAAAGGGATACTGATGAGCCATAACCTACAATAAGAAACACAAGTGCAGCAGCAGTTGAAGTTTTCATTGTGACACTGCAGCGGATTCTCTCAGATGATGGTAGTCACTTAAGTAAAGGATCTGAAGCTCAGGTATGGCAACTTCCTGCACAGAGCATGTATGCAAAGAACGGCAAACACGTGCAAAATGACCAGTTTTTTGGCAGTTGTTACATTTAACAGAAGCAGCAGGACAGTGTTTATCATTGGCAAGATGCTTATCAGATCCGCAGTGATATCAAGCATGAAAAGAGGTTGCAGAAGGCGTAGCAGCTGTAGGCTGTGAAACAGGCGGGATGTTGGAAGAAGGCCTCCGGCAGTGGCGACCAGCAGCAGACACAGGTTGGGTATATAAAGTCTGTACTGGGACTGACCTATCACCTGAAATAAACTTTGCCTGCTCACCTGCGGCATCAAATTGCATAGCAATTGTAATAACTTTATACAAAGTCAAGTCAGGTTCTAACAGCAATCGTTCACGTATACGATGACTAGACACATGTTCCACCAACTGATCATGTAACATTTCATCCAGTTTAGTATCAAACTCACATTTAACTGCTAAGTCTTGTAACGCAGCCACAACTGAGAAATATTTTTTATGGGCAGCCTGAGCATGTTTTTTAAAAGCATGCTGCTCAGCAACAACATTTCTGCGTGGAGCAAAATGAGCTCATAAAGCCCTAATGGCATCATTCATTGACATACCTTGGTTTGGAAGTGTGTAAAACAGTCTCGGACATTCTGTTCCCAGACAATGAAGGAGAAGTGCCTTTTTGCATGCTTCCAGCCATTCATCTCCTGATGCACCAGCATATAGTTATTAAACATTTTCAGCCACATATCAAACGGTATTGCAAGTTCACCTGGGCATGTCAAAAATGGTATAGGAAAAGGAATAACAGCAACAGACATTGTAAATAAGCAGAAACAAGTAAGTACTTTGTCGACAAATTGTTAAGTTGCCAGATGATTAATATAGACAGAATCCAAGTTCAGTATTAAAGATTTTAATGCAACCATTCGAAGCTACAAAAGGAACAGACAACATGAGTACAACAGGAGCAGAAAACATCCAGTCCTTCACAAATCCACAAACTCTGTCTCCCTCCTTCTGCCTTCCTCTATCTCCACCTAGTGGCACAAGATCAGAACACAACACATTATACAAAAGTTCATACTCCAGTGAGTGAAGTGAAGCAGCAAGGAGAAAACTCAGTTATTAAACCATATGATAATGTATGCATGTGTATGCACACATATGGTCAACAGGTGTCAAGATCGCCACTTCCCCAGCACTGTGCAGTCTTGGAGTTACTGTATACAATTAGCAGGGGGGAGTGTGTGGGGGCAAAAACACTGATTTATTATATTTTTTAATGAAAGTTTTGCATATGCCGATATTGTTACTTGACACATGCGTAGTAGCATGTCGACTTTTGCAAAGTGAAAGTTTTGTGGTTGATTTTGGAAATGTTATATCTGGGTGTTTCATTTAAAGGTGATCTGCTGTGGCGACCCCTAAACGGGAAAAGACGAAAGAGAGGGAGAGAGAGACACACACACATATTTATATGCATGTAGTTCTCTGCAAAGCATACTCTTAGCCTGTCCTGGAGCACGAGCATGATATGCTGTTTGATTATCATACTGTCATTGTCAAGGTACGGTCTTGCAATCAGGCACTGCAGCAAGACTCTCAGTATTTTGTTTTCTTGCAAAAGAAATTAAACTATACACAGAAAATCTGAAAAACTAGTCTGTGCCTAGTAATTCGCATAGTAGTAATTTTTGAAGTGCAACTGTTAATGAGTTGTATGTCCCTGCATTGCAGCATGATTAATAGATTAAACTCCATTGTCACTGAGAAGGTAATAAACCAGTTTCTTCTGCTAGTCCTGCTGATTGTATATGAAATGGCGCATCACTTCTCAAAAGCAATACGTTTGTACAAAGAAAGGAAAATATGTAACTAACACACGTAAATCAATGATTAAAGAAAGTTAGTGAATCACGTGTCATTTTAATAATTTTTAAAAATAAACTATAAATTTAAATTCAGAAAGCTGGAATTTAATGTATTATATGCGCAAGTGTCTTGCTTTTCACTATTCTGTCACACTCGTTCCAAGACAAACTCAAAGTTACTTTAGGAACATTTAGAACTGAGTAAATTGAATAGATTTAGTCATTAACTACAAAAAGAAATCAATGTCATTTGGCTCTCAACAGTAATTGAAAAATAATCCATATCTTCCTATAGCTGGCCTCAAGGAGCTCTGATGCCTGTGTTAACACAGCAAGGATACCTCACAGAAGGCGCTCCAGCCGAGAATCGAATGGGAGAACCTCTTGCTGTGAGGTGACAACGCTAACCGCTGTACCACCGTGGCCTAACTACCACAACTGATTAAAAAAAAAAAAAACAACTCAGCAACTTAAGTACATTCAAAAGTAAGTTGATGCAACACCTGACAACTGAATAGAAATGCACTAGCTTTGAAACAGGCTAGTTAAATCATATGTAGTAGCATATATCATTTTGTAATCTTCTCAGTAAAGAAATCTGAGGTGGTAACAGAATGTAATGGCTAAAGCCAATGTCTTATACTAATAGTCATGTGCTATTGCCTCTGTGAACAGGTCTATGGTTTAAATATATCATACACCTGTTTTGTACTTCTGTTTTATTATGTAACCGCGTAGCTATATGTACAGTGTTTGCACTTCTCTACTATGTGGTCTCAGTCTATACCATAGCCAAAAAAGGTCTGTAGTCCAGATCACTTACCCAGTTAACAAAGAAAATAAATAAATACACACACACACAGTATTGCTGTTTAGTTTGTTAAATGTTTGTTTTTGTTGACAAATGTCAAATGTTCATTTTCTTCAGTGTGGGGATCACCAAATTGTTCGGTGTTGAAGGGATGTGCTTTGGGTTACGTGTGAGCGCATGTTTGTGTGTCAATACTAAAACCTTCAGATATATTGAAAGTTTCAGCATTAATGGGTAGGTGTATGTGTGCGAGTACATTCCAGTTAGGGTTAGAGGAAGGGTAAAGGAAGGGTATAGGTTTAGTGTTGTGCATGTGTATAATGCTTGGGAAGTGTGTCTAAATGTGTTGTTTAGTACTGCTGTTAGCGAAAGAGTTTTTCATTAGGTAGTGTACAGGATTAGAGGCAGGAGTTAGGGTTAGTACACATAAGTAAGGTGGATGGGGGAACTTGTATACACATATATTGCAAGTATAGTATGATGTTTCTCACCCTATATGATGTGTCAAAATTATGTAAATAATATTGTAAATAGTGTTTTGTAAATAGTGAATATCTTGTATATAATGTGGTTGTGAGTAGTGTTGCTCATTGAGTGTTTTGCAAATGTGTTTCCCTTTAAGACAGATAGGTGCACCTTTTATGTTAGGAAGCTTTCCATAATGAATGCTGTTAACAAGTAGTCATCCTGTCGTGTAGTGCTGTGGCCCTGGTTATCAGAGAATTTGGCCTGTTAATGTAGGGGAAGTTTGTGTCTGGAAAGGGGCTTCTTGGGAGTATGATATACCAAAGAAGAGACAAGCTAGAAGAACCTGTAGTAGTTAGGAGATTTTCTGCTGAGAATCCAGACAGGAGGATGTTGTTTGAACTCACAGTGGAACAGTACCAGCAGTGATGTAAGAGACTGTAGAATTTTGTTTTGTTACTTTACCTGCACTCTGTGTGTGTGTGTGTGTGTGTGTGTGTGTGTGTGTGTGTGTGTGTGTATATGAAAAATCATTGATAGTAACATGACCAGGCTGTTAACTCAGGACTGTTTTGTGGTTACTGGATGGAATTAACTTCTGTTTTTAAAAGCATACTATAGAACTGCATATTTATTAAAACATTCCTGGATCTATTTTTTTAACTAGCAGTCAAACTGTTTTAGTTCTGGACTTTGTGAAAATGGTATTCGGAGAATTTCTTCTATTTATTGCCTTTACCAGATGCCCTTTATAGTTCCTTTCACTCTATTACCAGCTAGTTGTCACCCTGTTAGAATTATTTCGTACTCCCAGGATGCTTACTGTTGTCACATCTCTGAATTGCAGACCACAGTCAGTGTGCATTCTTTTTAAATAAGAACTAACTTGGTGTTCTTTTCCTTTATGTTAACACTGTGCACAGTTACGTTGACTGCCTGCTTCTACACCTGCTGGCAGAAAATGATCCATGGACTGTTTGAGCTTGTCTGACTGTTGTAGTTAAATGCCTTTAACCTTCCTTTATCACTGTCACCCCGTCCCAATGACTGCCACAAAAGTCATATCATGGGCTCACAACTAAACTCCTTTTAAGTACAGGTGTCACAGTACCTTTTCAGGTGTGACCTGGGAGCATTTGCCTTGGTCAGGTTAATCATCTTGCTCAGAAATATACAGCATACATTTGGAAACTAATGAATTATGGAAAGGGTAATCTATGAAAACTGGGTGATGACCTGGCTAAATTGAACATCCTGTTTCAACCTGATGACCCTACTATGTATGCGGAATCCTTTATTGCCAAATTCTATGCACATGTGATAGTAAACATAGGTGTTTACTAGGCTAATGACCACAAGGGCCTTTTTAAGTCTAGCCATACATCCCAGATGGAGAAAATACAATGCCAGATTTAAAAATAAACCTTTATGGTGGAATCCAAATATGAAGGGGCTCTAGAACAAATGAAAGAAAAATAGTTGCATGCAATAATAAATGTAAGTATTATGATATCAGAAATGTTCTTCTTAGCCACTCTAGTTGTGTAGAGGGATGAAGCCTTGACTGTGGCCCAGTCGACCCAGGTTTAATTAGTGGCTCAGATGAGTGACACAGTGGCAGGAATGTATGAGCGGGCCCATCCTTCGTTGGGAGGGTGCTCATTGATGATGCTTCTTAGGGGGAGGTATTGTCCAAAGAGGAGAGTTTGTCATCAACATGCATGGGGGGAGTGCGTAGAGCATTAAAAAAAAAAAAAAAAAACCTGGATGGAAGCACATACATCTGAGCACCCAGTATACCCTTATAATCCACGACTGGTCCCTGCAATAATGTAGTAAGTTGGGGGGTAGACCTGGCATGAATGTGGGGCACTGGGAAGCAGGGCCTGTAGGATGAGGTCCAAGGGGACCAAAAAAAAATAGTCTCTAGCTAAACTTAACATGGAACTCCAGTCTATGATCAAATCAACCAAAGCTAGAAATGAAATAAAATTAGACACCCAGGCAAAAGACAACCATAAATCCCTCTTTAACCATGATAGACACCTCAGAAACAATGCACAGTACAGCAGTAATAATAAATAAAATTGTATACTCAGACCCTGAAGACATACACAGTCTATTGGTGGATAACCTTAGTTCTAACTTCACCCCTTCTCTCCACCTACATTCCAAGGTTACATACCTGTATCTGCACCTCCCCTCGAATCTCTCTAGGAAAAGTCCTCAAAGCACTTTCCAAGTCCAAGAACAATGCTTTTATTACACTAGATAAAAAAATCAGGCTGCCTACTGACCAGCCTGAAGCAAGACCTGTCAACAGAGACTATTCAGTATTAGTCTCCAAACAGGCCTTGTACTGGACAAATGGAGGGCAGAAACAATCATGTCCCAGCATAATGGTAGGGTATCAATGGACTGAGGCAATTATAGACAATAAGTCTGACCAGTCTGATCTGTAAGGCCATGGAGAGGATCACTATGAAATTAATAAATCAGAACATTGGTGACCTACAGACTCTTGACCCAAGTCAGTTAGGTTTTGTCAGGGGCAGATCCTGTCCACTTAACCTGCTCAACTTCTTCAAGAAGGATATTGAAGCCATGAATATGGGAAAATCAGTACACACCACACATCTAGACCTCACAAAGTTTTTGAGACCAACTCATACTCGGGTATTACTGATATTCACTCCCAGCTTAATGTTAATTCCTATTTAACTCACTGGATAGCAAATTGGCTCACAAATAGATTCCAGGAAATTAGAGTAGGTGGCTCTATCTCTTCCAAAAGACCTGTCACTAGTGGTGTACCCAGGGTTCGGTCCTTGGGCCACTCCTCTTTGGCATTTACTTCTCAAAGGTCAAAACTAATGTATAGGGTTTTTGGCTGACCAAGTCTGCAGATGACTGTAAACTTGGTGTCATCATAAACTCCCCAAAGGTCACCAAGATACTCTGAACATGGACTAAAGCTAAATGCCAACAAATGTATAATGGTTTCCTTTTGCAAGCATGACATCATGGTTTCCTTTTGCAAGCATGACATCACATGTAGGTATAACATTGACAACATACCCCTGAATATTGATTGTGTAGTTAGGGACCTGGGAATCTATGAGAACAGAAATTGACCTTTGATCACAAGGGGTTGAAGACTGGCATAATGGTTAAGGTGTGTACCTCACAGACACAAGTTAGATAGTTTGATTCCCACCTTTGAAGAAAAATTTGGCTAGTCTTAAAATGACCTGCAAGGGCAGCTAACCTAGTAGTTACCTATGAACCATATATCCACTGTTGTAAGAAAGTCTTTTTTCATCTCACAGCGTATTAATAAAGGTATGGTGTGTAAGTTTGGTGATATGATAATCCCACTGTATTCATCACTTACTAGGCTAATCATTGAGTATAATGCCCCATTCTGCACTTGTGCAAACACTTAACATAACTCAAATAACCACAACACTTTCTTACCAAGAAAATAAAGGGACTAAACAATGAAAAAAAAAAACTACACTGACCTTCTCAAAGTGTTGTTCCTCTTCTCAGTATCATACAGGCTACTGAGGGGCGATCAGTGCTTCAGAGCTAGAGCCTTAACAGTGTCCTTGTTGATCTGCTGCTCAACTACAATTCCAAAGGTGGAATAAAAACCTGCTTAAGTGATCTTAATCTTTTCTGCAGCATAAATAGAACATGTTTGATGGCTATGCAAGTATCAAAGAAAATTTCCACTTTTTAGGAATCGTCTTCCTGTCCATATAAAGCAAAGTACTTCCCCTACTGTATTCCAACAGAAACTGCTGAAATGGTTGGGGAAACCACAAAATCACCCCGGTGCAGTATCCCTGTCCCTTATTAATAGGGGTAACATGAAGATGTTCTGTCTGACTCTGGATTATCCATACTTAAATTACATGGGCTAAAAACTTCATGGGAATGCAGGGCTAGGCTACTAAATGTCCTCACTGATCAATAACCTAGTGAATACCTATGGATTTATGAAACACAGGACCACATCATACTGCTGATAGCACTTTGTAGCTGTAATTATCTGTCATACTACTATGAGCAGTGAAATAACGCTATTTTTATATATCTTTTACAGCTTATGAATGTATTTTCTAAAACAAAACAGGCAGATCTTCCAGAATTCTGAAGACATGATTTTAAATTATCTCATAGAAAAATATATATATATATTTTAGTAAGGCTCATGTAGTGTTACTCAGTCATCTGCTCTGTTGCAATAATCATTTCAGGGCAACAGAATGATTTGTAGTATACTGTTGTACATTTTTCAAGAACAGGAAAATCTCTTAAAATTACTTCATCTTGGAAAACAGTTAGGTGATATTTTATTTCTTAAGGAGAAACTAAGAGCTACAAACATGACAAATCATTATGACTAATATAAAAGTCTGAATCGTAAAAAATAAACTCAAAAAACACACATGCATTCCTAAATGAATACTTCATTTGGTACTGCTTCAAATGAAACTGCTCTCCATTCTTAAATATTATTCACATTATCTCATTTGCATAACAAAAATGTCATTGTGTAGCGTATGTTGATCTTTGTAGCATTATGGACTTTGTACGACTCATTATGAATCACATATCTTTCCTCTGTAAGATATTTTATGTATCTAACACTAGACCCCAACATATTCCAGTTATCCATTTTATATAAACAATTTTTAGTTTGCTGTTTTAGTATTTCTCATTAACTTCAGCGTGTTTGAACTAATGTTTTATTGTGTTTATAGAGTAGTACCAACCATAGTAATAGGCATTTTATGTAGTCCTTGCCTTGCTATTAACCATTACTTACATCTGGCTGTGTTTTTTTATGAAAGAGTTGTAGTAAATGTATATGAGGTTATTGTATGTTAAGTTCCTTGCATTTTTGAGAGGGCATTTTTTGACTAGTTGCTATTTTTTCTTATTTTGAATGGCTCTACAGAGTGGTTTGTGGAGGAAGGGTGTATTTTTATTTTCTTACATTTTGCTTTTAATATGGATTTTGGGACCGTTGTTGAAGGGTGAGGAGATGGGTTCATATCTTTTTATGGGAATTTATTGCTTCTTTAGTGTTTGCATTGAGCTGTGGTAGGTTTAGGTGTTGTGTTAGGGTGAGTGGTTGATGCCTTACTGGAATTTTAATATTTTGTGTTTTGGAAATGTGGCTAGATTTTTGGGGAGCTTAGGGACTGGGTATGTGCTTTTGTGTTAGGACTGTTTAAAATGAAGGATGTCATTTAGCAAACAGTAGCCGCTGGAGAGTTTGTTGCATGTGTAGCTGAATTGGAGTCTTATGTATTGATCTCATATTACTGAGCGAAAGCTCAAACAACCAAAACCACATCAGCTGAATACACTTTAGCGAAAGTGCTTTTCACTGAAAAAGCAGTGTCACTAAAGTGTGTTAAAAAAAACTAAAAAAAAAAAAAACAAAAACACAGAACTCATGTTTATGCAGGAGGGGGGCAAGCACCCCTGCACCCCCCACCCTCCTACTTTTATATTCTCACTCCAAGATCGCACTACAGTGAGGGAAAAATGAATATTTCCTTATCCCCACTGTGCTACGATCTTAACAACAGCTATCTCCTCACATTTTCACCCTTACTTAACCACACTTTTGCAAAAGTGCTTTTTCGCTGAAAAGCACTTTTGCGAAATTGTGCTCAGCCGTTTCACTTTCGGTGAAACGTCTGTTCACTTAATAGTATGGATCCCTTAGGTATATATATATATATATATATATATATATATATAGATAGATATATATAGATATATATATATATATATATTTTAGTTATGAGGGATGTGATGACCGTGCCCTGGCCCAGCAATCAAGGAGCCTGAATCCTCACCACTAACACCAGGGAGGTAGTCTCATAGAAGAGGAAAGGATAATTAATACACACAGTAAAGTACAATTTTCCTTAAGTGCACACAGAGATCACAGTCAGTCTGGGGCTGGCTTCTCCCTTGCTCACCAGGTCCCCAATAAGACTCCCCACTGGCACAGCTGTAGGGTCCAGGTCTCAGCCTAATGGGGCAAGCTAGAACCTCCAGTACCCTTTCTGTCCAACCAGTGCTTCCTGTCCCTGCCCAAGTAGCTGACACAACACACACACACACACACACACTTTGAGATAAGTATTTATACAGCTTCACAGACACTCCTGGGAAAGGCTGACACAGATTCTCCAGCTGTGCCCCTTTACCAAGACTATACGGTAGTAAGTACTGCCACCACCCAGTTAATAATATCAGCTACTAAAAGGCCCTTAAAAGGGTGTCTAATTATTACTGTGTAATATTAATATCCAATGGTAATGTAACTATACAGTCTAAGGCTTATTGGAGGGCTTAGACAGTAAACTCTATAAATATATAATGTACTCTAAAGCATACTTCATCTCTACACAAAGTAGCCAGAGGTAGTAGGTTTTAAAAATATTTAATAATAAATAATTAAAACACAGGACAAATCTACTACACCACAGAGATATCTAAAAGTTCACAGATCACACAGAAACTTAAAATAATACAGTAGAACAGGTCTGGTTTCAAAGAAAAATACCTAATTAATCTTTACTAGCTTCAACTATACCTACAAGATATCACTGTGCTACAAACTTACATGTGAGCATAAGCAGAGTGCTGATAAGTTAGATGTCCAGATCAAAATGCTCTAGGTCTCTTGTGAGAAATAGAATTTAAATATTACTAGCAAACATGTCTCTAAGGCCCTCCCAAAATTACATAATTTTGACACTTAGGTTTTCCCAGTATTCATATTGCATCATCTTAACACCTGGTCTGATTTCTCAGGCCACAAACTGCATTATTTAGCAATCTAACACCTGCACAGAAACTTACAATGATACAAGACATTTCACATATATATGCTAACAGAAACTAAAGCAATACAGCACCTTCCACATCTAAATTCTAGTCATAAACTTTAGCCTTAAAACAATGGGCATGAAATCTTTATCCAGCTGCCCTCGGGCCGAATTCTAACATGAAAGGATACAACATGCTTCACTGGGCCAGTAGAGTGCAATGTTGTCACATATTTTGCAGTTCCACATTTCACAGTGTTTTCTTACATTTAAAAACACAAGTCTGTATTTTACATTTATTTATACAGTTGATAGAATTATATATTAAATTCCATTTGACTAGGCTGGCAGCCTTCGCCCATTTCACCCCATACATGGTTACTTCCTTTTGGGTTGGGATTTTTCCAGGTTTGTATTTATTTATTTATGTATATATGTATGTATTTTCATATTTATGTGTGTCATTTCCTTTAAAGATTTGAATTTGTTTTAGGTTTTGGATCATTCTAGCCACCATTTTGTTGATTTTTTTTTTAAAAAATATTTGAATATCTGTATTTATTTATTGCTGTTTTAATATCAGAATGGTGTATGATGTTTTCTGCTGTATTTTTATTTCAGTATAGGGAATGCGTCTATAACCAGGTTTGTACTTTGAGTTTTCAATGGGGGTGCTGTAGCAATCACATTTTATGTTTCCCAGTAAAGTTTTCATTGTTTTACTTCTTTGTAATGTGTTTTTTTATATATGGCTTTAGAGATAAGGATATTGTTTTATGCTGTTTATAGTGTTATGGGTACTGTATTATAGGACTGTAGTTCATTAGTGTTAATCAGACCTAGTTATTGCTGATGTGGATAATGTGTTAATATTTACTTGATGACACAGAGTGGTGATAAAATATCTTGCACTTTAGGTATCTCTTTTCATCCTGCCATTTTATTTCTTCTTATTAAGACTTTTTATAGTCATGTGCATTATACACCATTAGCACACATCTTTCTGTAGCTTGCTGTGCTTCAGGGTGACATTTTTCTTTTTCTTTTTTTTCTTGCTTTGATTCCTAGATCCATGTGCTAATTTAGTAATGATATTGAAGTCAATATTTAATGCATCATGTCTTATGTTACTTGTGTACTTTTATTGTCCTACCTGGTAAAGTAAGACATATCACATAACATATACTGTATTACCTATATCTGGGAACTTGAATAGCTGTACTGCTATACTAACATCTTGCATACATCGGTCTCAATATAGTTCATATGGTCACACTAAATATTTAATATGCATTCTGTTCAGACTTTTTTAAGAATCTGTAAAATAATATTCACTTAACTGCCCCTCCCACTGTAACACTATATGCAGCAGTTAGAGTTGTTTTTTTTTTTTTTTCATTTAGAAAACTCAATGTGTTTGGTTTCAGTCTTGTTCTGCAGCAAACAGCAGTTGGGACATTCTTATTTTATTTGCCTTTCTCTTAACATATGCCTAACATATTATTTAACTAAATGCAGATTGATTCTTTTATAAGTTAATTTTACTCAGATTAAAATTATATAGTGTATATTACAGATTATTAGTCACTGTGTGCCCTTTTTTCATTATAGCAACTGTAATTGGTGCTTCCTTCCATAAAAACTTCATTTAATTACACTTACATTTCTAGGGCCTTTGACATCTTTTCTTAATATTGTAATTGTTATGGACATATTTGGTATCAGGTCTATTCACATGTATACTAAAGGCTTTCAGAATATGCTTATGCTGTCCACACAGTAATGTTTCTACTTTGGCCAAAGTCTGGGCCTTTCTATTTTTCACCACCGACTGGGAATTATTGCCTCAGATTCTGCCATGAGATGAGTTGTTCAGTTGCCACTCTCCAAAGATATTGCAGTTGTGGGAGATGCTCATCTTAACAGTATGTCATTGAGGATTATGTTCTGATGGTGGTTGTATATGATAAGGAGGCATTTTGGGGAGCGGCTAATATTAATTAGCCATATGGTCTCCTCCAGGAAATGCCTGAAAAAAGTGATTTACACAGATAAGTGATTCAGAGAATCACTTGTCTGCATAAAACAGCATGGCGGGCCATGTTAATAAATACAGCAGTCACCTATTCAAGTCAGTGTGAGAGACCATATTGCAAGTAAGTTCAGAGAAGAGGTGATGGTGGGGGGAGTAAGTGTGTGTGTGTGTGTGTGTGTGTGTGTGTGTGTGTGTGTGTGTGTGTGTGTGTGTGAGGATGTCTAGGTGTATATGTCTGCATGCACGGATGTCTGCAAGTGTGTGTGTGGGGGTGGGGGGATAGGGGGATATGTTGCCTGTGCCAGTATTATGCATTGGCCACAGGTGGTAATAACCACCACAAAGGCTGTAAGTACGGGTGATTTGGAGATATGCAAATTAGTCAATAATAAGGTCTTCCTCATTTCAGCTAAACATGTCTTACAATCTCATTTTATGCAATTGTGTAAATTGACCTATCTGTGTATTAGGGATTCTTTCTGAATTTTAGGGATCATTCTGTATTGGTTTTATACTGAACTAATACTAATAAAGTAATGCTTGGCGTATGTACTGAAATGGAAAGGCTAATGCAGTGGTCAAAAGACTGATGTCCAAAGTGTAGGAATGGGCTGGTCATTTGAGGGATAACTATCTAAGAAATAATTGAGCATCCTACATTGGCTCAGTTTCATATCAGAGAAGGGATTAGCATTAAGGACATTTCTGTCAGAGGCTAGAGATGCTGTAACATGACTAATGGTTGTATGAATATGTGCAAGTGGTCTGAAATCAGAAAGGACTCTGATCCTATGAAGAAGTATCTCTCCACATGACTGCTTAAAATATATCTCTCTGGCTGAGGTCTTTCATTTCTTGCCACTCCAAGTCCCATAGACAATGATTCATGTACCAGATCACCCCATAATTTTGTCTGGGAACATGTTTCATTAAATCTGTTGTGGCTCTAGTAAGATGAAACAGGTAGCAGATGCAATGCAATAAAAATAATCAATGTTCAATGTTAATTGCTTTCCTGCATTAGAAGTGATGGAACAAAGATTTTCAATAGTGGGCAGATATTTTAGCCATGATCCATTAGCTTTTTATGGCCAGAGGTTTCTGAGATAAGTAGAAGTTTAAAAGACTGAAAGAGTTTGAAAGGAATCTGAACAAAAGTTTGTAATGCGCATTATGCTTATGAGCTGCAAGGGTGAGGCTGGAATTCTCATCAGAAATGCGATTAGTCAGAACATGGAGAGAGACTACGGGTGAAAAGTCTCTGTTATTTGGCTGTTGAAGTAAGAACTTATTTGAGTATTGTAGTTTTGAAAATAACTGGATTAGCCCATATGTTTGCCCTGCACAGTTCTGAAGACACTGGTAGAACTGGAGCAACTGCTTCATTCAAACTGCCTCTGCAAGAAGGCAGAGGTAGATAACAGAACAAAATGAATTTTGTAACAGCCTGTTTCCACAAAAGCTGACTTTTCAAACTTTCTGTTACTGCTTTTCAATCAGGAGACACTTCATTTTAGTATTTAAGTAAGAAGATGAAACTTTAAAAATATTTTTGTTTTTAAATTAAATATCTGAAGTCTTGTTTTGTTTAATAAGTAAAGTAACTCCTTCTACCTGTACTAACCTTCAGACATCACAAAAAGCAAAACTTGAACAATGCTGGAATAAAGTTGCTAAATTTGCAAAAAATACTCCTTTCAGAACCCACCACTGTATAGCAGTAAAACTCCTAAATTGGTAAAAACTAGCCCATCAACTAACTTATACACATCTTCTCACCACCTATAAAAGTACCTAGCATCCATCTGCTTGTCCAGCACATAATACCATTCTGCAGAATTATGTTCCCACTTGGTCATTATGATCCAATAATCCCCCCCCCCCCCATCCACAAACCTATAGCATCCACTGGGCCTGATCTGTACTCATACCATATTGTTACAGACTGAAACTTCTTACCTGTATTCATCAGATCAATACCCTCCCTGCAGTCCTTTAAGACCATTCTGAAAGACTTTCAAGCCAAAATCTGGCTCTGCATTACACCTCCTTACTCCCCCTTCTTTACTCATTTCAGTTTTTCATTTCATCTCATTTCAGGCTAAGGACAGCCACAAGACCTTCTACAGGTATGTCCTGAAACTTTAAGGGTAACACACAGCAGTGTGCTGAACTGGTGGTAGATGATACCACCTTCATCGAGCAGAGTGAGCTGAAAAATTTAGCTCTAGCATCTGGGCCCAAGGAAGTTATAGCACCACTTTACTCAGCCCTTATCAGACATATCATCTAGTACAATGCCCCCTTTGACATGTACCAGACCAGGCATATGCAACAGTTGGAACATACACACAGTGGTTCCTCACCAGGAGAATCCAGGGTATCAATACATTGTCCTATACAAATCGCCTTAAAGCCCTATCTCTATACTCAGTATCCTACAGGTTACTGGAAGACTATCTATGCCTGGCATATAAGTCATCATCAGATCCAGCCCTGATAGATTGTTTACACATCTGCAAAATGAATATCACCAGAAACAGTAGATCCAAGTATTTAAACTTTGCTTGTGACATAAACAGATCATGTTGGTGAGGCAGATATGTGTCTCAAAGGATCCTCACACTCTGGAATAGGCTCCCCATCTATGTGAAGTAGAGTCCATCCTAACTGTGGTCAAATGTAAGCTTGACCATTGGATGGGAAATCGAAAATTCATCCCCGGTTTGTCCCCCATATCTCTGTTAGAAGACAACAGTATTCCGTAACTAACATACCCTCTCACTAAACCTTTAGCAACCTCATTAACTAACATACCCCTCCAATTAGATGCCAATGTTACACGGGGACACGGTTGGGTTAGGTTGCGTGGCTAGGCTTATAAATGGTCTGGTGGTCGTTAGGTTCATAAGTATACACTAGGCTATTTCCTTCCTTCCTTCATTCAGTTTCCCTTCCCTGACTGTCTGTCAAAATATGCCATAACCCTGTTTTTTCTTCCAGTTCATATTGTAATTCCTATTTGTGTTATACTAAGCTACCTTTAATTTCTCTAAACTGCTTAAATTTCTCTAAATATTAAATCATTATCATATAAGTTTTATCTATTCTTAACCAATATCATCACATTATGTCTGATTTGGTATAATTGTTTAAAATGTAGATTTTTTACTGTTTTTTATTGTATTGTTTTTGAAGATTGTAAAATTGTTCTTAAAATGTTTGTGTAATACTTTGGAGCTTTTCTGCCCAGACCTGCACTGAAAATGGACACCTACCCAGATGGACTTTTCCAGTAATCAAATGTCAATAAATAAATACATAAATAAATAAACTCAGCGTTTAAGTTCTGATGGCCTGCGTTTGAGAAACATTCAGTCTTCTTGCTTCTAAAGAAAGATCTGCTTGTGTCATTGTCACAGTTTTGATAGTGTTGGGTAGGTAGAAGATTATATAATTCCCATCAGTAAATTTTTGTCCAGGAGTAACCTTAATCTACATGGCCTTTTGAAGCTGTATCAAACCAAATTTACAGAAGCATGGATAAGGCAATATAGGCTTTATTCAGTGTGCTACCTCCATAAAAGTGAGTCTGCAAAATGGCACTGCACAACAAGAAACAAATAGCACCAGGAGACCAAAGGGCCTTGTAAGCTCTACTCTCTTGATGTAAGCACATAGGGGCTGTGATTAAAGCTCAGTTAAGGGATACAGAAGTGTTAAAGAATGATGAAGAGCAGCAGAAGTCCATCACTGTCCTGTAAACTGAAATCATGTTCCTTCTTGAAGGGAGATGATCCAGTCAGAAAGAAGCTAATCAGACTTGACCAGCTGCAAGATGCAAGTATTTTTTGCAGAAAATAAATCACAGAAAATGATGTTAAAGTGCTCCTGATTGCCTTCGGATGAATGGTGGAGCATGAACACTGGTTCTCCAGTGAATGGATGTGGTTAACTGCTCCTTTTCTGATTAGTGAGGCATAGAAAGCCCATTTCATCTTAGAACAAGCACAAGTAAACAGCTATATGAAACTAAAGTCTGAGATTTTGACATGCATTACAATCACCACAGCTGTTTGAGCTTCATACCTTTTATGGCCAACCTGTTGGAGAATCCAGCAAGGTCATAATGATTGGTTAGATATGTATTGCCTATAAATGGTACAGGCAGACAAAACCACCATTTGAGAATCATGGATATGATTGTTGTGGATCAGATTTTGTTCTTTACCTTCTTTTACTTAATGTTGGGTTAGTCAAAAATAGCAATTGACTGACTTGAGTAAGAGGTATGTGGTAGTGACTAAATTATCACAAAAAGTCTGGTAAGAATGTTGTGAGAGATAACAATGTAGGGAAAAAGCCATCTGTTCACAGAAAGAATTTAAAGGATTGATGAATGGATGTCACACAAAATAGACTGTGCTATTATCAGCTTGATATGTGCACTTTTAAAAGAAAGACCATCTAGGCACACAAATGTTATAGAATCATTTTGGTAATTGCAATCTAATAAAAATTTAGCATTGGATTGTGTGAGTGGATGGCAAGCCTTTATAAGCCTTAGTTTCTTTTAGGGCACATGGTAATCCTGGCAGTGGGAACTCCAAATCCTAACACAAAGGTTCTTCTTCTTCTTTCTTTCAGCTTTTCCCAGTTATGGGTTGCCACAGTGGAACAATGGTCTGCAGAACAACTGGCAGTGGAGTTTTACAGTGCCAAGTTGCAGCCCGGCACCCAGCCTTCCACAGAAGGCACACACACGCACACGCACACACTCACACCTAGGGCCAATTTAGTGCATCCAATCCACCTAGAGCATGTCTCTGCTGGGATGTGGGAGGAAACCAGATCACCCAGAGGAAACCCACACAACCACAGGGAGGACATGTAGACTCCACACAGAAGGCACCCCCAGCTAAGAATCAAACCGAAGAACTTCTACTGTGAGGTGTCAATACTAACTGCTGCACCACCGTAAACCCAGCAATTTCATGTGTACATAGTGACAAAAGATTACCCTACAGTTGAGTTGGAACTCCACATTCTGTATTGAACTAGTTGTCAGGGAAACTAACCCAACCAGGCTCATGGTGTGATATTGAGAAGAGATTCTACGCAGTTCTTAGATATGTTGTCATGCCTATAGGAGGAACCCCAGGAGAACACAAAGTATGGAATTATAGTGAAGAAAGTATACCATTTTTGGAAATGGAGAGCACTGTACCATAGAAATCCCTCAGCCCTCCCTGGTTAGAGAGAACACCAGCCCAATAGAAGCCAGGTCACAAGGCACTGGGTGAAATTAATAGACTTAAATGTATGTAAATTTAGTTTTATAAAAAGCATAGTGGGAAGATCTCACCCAAAAGAGTTTCATAAGTAACATGTAGGTAGTGACTAGAGATGTTGCCTGTACAGATTTACTGTTAGCTACCTATATTTTGAAACAGTATGTGTGTGTGTGTGTGTGTGTGTGTGTGTGTGTGTGTGTGTGTGTATATATATATATATATATATATATATATATATATGTGATGTCAATTTTCATTCTGTCCTCAACTGTTGGGTTCTCGTGGTAACCAAGAAGCTCTCAAGCTCGTACCTCACCCATAATGCACCACCCCTAAGCCACCTCAGATCTCGTTTGCTGTTTTCTGCGAATGACGTGGTTGACCTTGCTCTAGAGCTTTAATAAATAAGTGATTATTATTTTCTTCTAAACTCTATTTCCAAATATTTTCTAATTCTTTCTAATATTTTTCTAATATTTCACATTTTTCTTGTCTATTGCCCTGTTACAAAAGAGTCATTTTTCTGTTGCTAATTATACAGTATTATATTTCTACAATTACTATCACTAGTCATTTTTTCTTCCCTTTCTACACTAGTCTTTTATTACCATTGCTGGCAGTTTTTCTTTCTACCTTATTTCTTTCTACAAAAAAATGTTCTTACTTAACTTTGCTTGTTTATAGCTGCTACTATAATGTAAGAAAAAGGCCCTGCTGGATTTAAAAAGTGCGTTAAGTGTCAGCACAAGCTATTGATGTCCAATGCCCACATTATGTGTGTTTACTGCCTTGGGGCATTACATTTACAGCAGGATTGTTCAATCTGTCATGGCTTCAATCCCAGGACATTAGTTGAGAGAAAAAAAACAAACTTATATTGAAAGGTTTGCTACCATCTGCTTTTGGAGAAGCAATACCTGGGGCTCAATCAGAGAAAAGTAAAGAGCTGAAGCTTTCTTTTCTGAAGCCATCTGCCTCATCCACCTTGGTTTTGGAGCCATCTAAGAAAAGGCCCATGCTGGATCCAATAAGATCTAAACGTTTCTCACCTTCAGATCTGAGAAATAAAAAATAATGGATCTGACTACGTTGGAGCCGATGAAAAAGCCATCAGATTTGACTGCCTCTAGTCCTATACTTCTTCCCAGGAGAAGATACCATCCATTGACCTGGTTCCTTCAAGGGTGCCCTTGCCCATTTTGGAACATCACCGGTCCAGGTCCCACTCTTTTGTTTCGACTTGTTCTTCCAGATGTTTAACAGAGGAAAATGTGGAAAGAATGATGTGGAAGATCCTCTCAGCACACAGTCAGATGGGTGTTTTTTATCAGCTCCTACCCCTTTGGGTCAGGAGATCCATCCGTCCTTCAACTACACCCCCACTTCAAGTTCCTCCTGTGATTCCTGTTGTTGTTTCAGAGTCCCTGGATCTGATGTATGAGTCCTAATGTCACCACCCCTTAAACCAACATTATATATCTCCAGTACCATAAATTTAAAGCAGTGGTTATTACCAACTTCATTAACATGCTTAGGAAGTGCATTTTTCTGATCCAACTTATTTATACTATATATGTGCTCCCTAACTAACTTAATTTGCACACTTCTAGAGGTTATTCTAGAGAATAATGCCTTTGTGTTTATGACAAATATTATCTTCAATGCACATGTGTTACTATGGGCACTATGTGTGCAAACAATTATGCCAACCTTGTTCTAGCTGAATGGGAACATCAGTTCATGTTTGGTGATAAAGGATAAACCTAGAAAATATATTATTATTAGGGCCGTTTTGTGGACTATGTGTTTTTTGTCTTGGGTAACACACTAGAAACATTATCCGAGTTTGTGGAGTATTTAAATACTACTGACTTTTTCCATTTAACGTTTGAATATTCTCAAGAGAAAATGTGTTTTTTGGATGTTACAGTGGTGAAAACAACATATGGTTTAAATACTGGGTTGTTTAATAAACCCTGTAAGAAAAATAATATGGTACATGCTAATAGCATGCATCCTAAACATGTTAAATGTAATATTATTAGAGGTCAATTTTTAGGTCAGCATGGCTTCACACAAAAGATAGTGAAATGTATGAGTCCTTTGAGACTCTGACTGACAGTTTTCTGAAAAGAGACTACACTAACACTGAGATTATTGCAGCACAAAATGAGGCTATTGTGGTGAGAGATATGTGCACTAAGCCATTTTTTAGTGAGAGCTACCTTGAATGTGGTAATAATGACCAGTTATCATCTAATTCCTTACGGATGTGTACCACATTTTTCAATGATACTGGTTATATTTGTAATATAGTTAAAAAGCGCTAGAAAATACGTACATCAACTAAAAAGTGTAAAGAAGTATTAGGTAATTCACCCTCTTTTTGCTTTGAAAATTGACCATCTCTAAAAAAGATGCTGTGTTATAGGCCACAAAGAAAAGTAAATTCAGTGACAAATAGAATTGGAACTTTTCCTTGTCACCTCTGTAATATGTGTCGCTACATCAGGACAGATGATCAGTATATGCACCGTGATACTAAACGTGTACTAGATGTAAATGTATATGCTAACTGTAATACTTCCAACCTAGTCTACCTTGCTTCATGTGAAGTCTGTGAAGCCTTCTATGTTGGTAAAACCAACAGATGTTTAAGGGATCAAATTAGGGAGCATATATATAGTATAAATAAGTTGGATCAGAAAAATGCACTTTCTAAGCATGTTAATGGGGTCTATATCAGAATCACGAATGTTCACAATGTCGAATCTGCCATTGTCACCATGTAAACAGCGAAACCGCAGAACATCGAAGAGGTAAATGGAAATCTCTATAAAGGGAGATTTCCGTTTACTTCAATATAGTGCGGTCTCGGAGTTGGAATATTTAAGTAGTGGGGGTGTGGGGGTGCAGCACCCCACATGGGGGGTGCAGGGGGGCTTCACCCCCCTGCTTAAAGCAAGTAGGTCTATTTTTTGACTTTTTGTGATGTTTTTATTAGGTGTTCGATGTTACTGGACTTCGACGATATGGTGTCAATCATGTCGTATTCGAAGTTCAGTAACTTCGAGCATCTAATATAAACCCTGTTAATGAAATTGCTAATAACCACTGCTTTAAATGTATGGTATTGGAGATATATAATGGTTTAAGGGGTGGTGACATTAGGACTCATACAGAATGCCTGGAAATAAAATGGATGAATATCTTGCAAGCAACAAGAGGCAAAGGGTTAAATGAATATATACCAATTAAACCATTATTGAAATCACGTGGTTTAAAGCATTAGAGTATAAAATGGGGTTATCTTATCTGTTTTAATTAGATCTGAAGAAGTACTTGGAAGTACAAAAGTGCTCAATTTTGTTTTTATTTTTATTAAAGTTGTAAGTTTTCATACACCTTTCTGCCTAATGTTTTTTTTATTTTACTTTTATCTGCTTTTATACACTGGGATTGCTGTTTTATCTACCTTGCAGTTACTGAGGATACAGACTTCATTGAAAGTGAATGGTCCCCACAACCACCTCCTGAAGATGTCTCATTTGGAGACATCCTTGAAATCCTGAAACAGAGAGGTGGTTGGACACCCAGAAACCTTTCATCCAAGGCATTGGTATTCCTGGAGGCTTTCTGTACTGACCGGTCTACCTCCTGGGTTACTCTGCCTGCTGATGAGCTTATAGATCTGGTCTCTCAGTGGCCATGGAAGGAACCTGACACAGTTGAACCTATAACCAGGAGACCAGACAAGATTCTAGTACCACCTTCAGGGAAAGAGGTTTGGGCTTCAGTGGTGCCTATTGATGCCATGGTCATGGCAACAGCCACCATAAGGGAACTTGCCAAAGAGAGCTCCATTGTTCATCCCCCTAACAGGAAGTCTAGGGCAGTGGACAGATTTGTGAAGTGTGTCTGTGCTTCGGCGACCTTCACCCTAAGGTCACTGAATTATATGACACATTTTACAAGATTTCAGATGGATTTGATTAATTACTGCAGTGGCCCAATCATCCAAACCTTCTCAACTGGCTACCCTACAATCTATTTTGAATTCATCCATGAGGCTTATTTGGCTTGCAGCCAAAGGTGCCTCATGGGCAGCAGGTTCAGGCATTTCCATGAGGAGACTCTTATGTGATTTTTGCAGAGCCCTTCAAGTCTTCATTTGTCAATGCCCCTTTTGGTGGCATGTCTTTGGCCTCAAAGTGAAGGACACATTATCCAGGTGTGAGAAGGATGGAAAGACTCTCTCTGCAGTGGGTGTACATTTTTCGATCCCTCAAAAATAATTTTCTAGGAATCAACAAGGTGGTTGGAAAATGTAGATCCTATGTTTTCCATTTTCATTCTATCCTCAACAGATGGGTTCAGATACTCGGATCTGACTCAGCTGTTACTAAAGCTTGCGGTAACCAAAAACTCTTGAGCTTCTCCCTTACCCATAATGCACAAACCCCGAGTTATCTCAGATCTTGTTTGCTGATTTCTATGAAAGACATGGATGACCTAGCTCTCAAGCTTTCTCAGATAAGTAAAAATTATTATCTTTAAAACTCCTATATCTTTCAACATTTCATATTTTTTCTTGTGCCTTATCCTTTACGTTTTTGTCTTACTGTTGTTACCATAGTTGGTAATTTTACTTTTGATATATCTTTACAGTTTATCTTTCGTACAGTACCTTTTGGATTATTATTGCTAGTAATTTTCTTTCTTTTCTGCACTTAGTGTAGTCTCTTATTACCATTGGGGTAGTTTTTTCTTCTTGTCTTCTTAAAAAAAAAAAAAAAAAATCTTTTTACTTAATTTTTTTTTCTTATAGTAGCAGTATAATGTCGGAAAAATGCCCCGCTGGGTTTAGAAAATGTGTGAAGTGCAAGCACAAACTACTGCCTTGGTCCATTACAACAAGGTGACTGTTCAGTCTGCCATGAGTTTAATCCTATTGCATTGATAGCAAGAAAGAATAAGCTTATTTTAGAAAGACTACTACCATCTGCTATCAGAGAGGCTTTATCTTGGGCTCAATCCCCCAAATATAAAACTAAGGACTTGAAGCCTTTGTCTCCAAAACCATCCACTTCATCCACCCTGGTTTTGGAGTGGACTAGGAAAAGGCATAAGATGGATCCAGTAAGATCCAAAAGTTCCTCACCCTTGGATCCAAAGAAGGAAAAAAATGATGGACCTGACTACCTCAGATCTGACAAAAAGGCTATTGGATCCGACTGCCTTGAGGTCCATATCTCTTCCCAGGATGAGATATTTGCCGTCCTTGGATCTGGCACCTTCAAGAGTGCCCTCACCCTTTTTATAGAGTGTCACTGACCCAAGTCTCCTTCTATCATGTCAACTAGTTCTTCCAGAAGTTTGATGGAGGAACATGTAGAAAGAGTGGTGTGGAAGATCCTGTCTGTGCAGAGTCAGACGGGTGTCTTACCAACTCCTACCCCTTTGGGTCAGGAGGTCTGTCCTTCGACCACACCCACAATTCAAGTTCCTCCTCTGATTCCTTCAACTGTTTCATAGTCCCTGGGTCTGGGCCTTCCAGCTCTGTCTGGCAGGGATTCAAAGATAACAGTATCTTTGGATCTGAAGTTTACTCTGAGTGCTCTGTTTCTGTCAGATCCAAAGGGCTATCTGAGCCGTAACTTTCCTGTTGGATTCAAGTTGTTGGAGTCAACTCCAAAGTTGTCAAAGCTGTCTCTGCATCTCGGAGCCTTGTCATTGGATAACTCAGCTCTGGATTTCACCTAGGGGAGATTGCTTTCATAGCAGGGGATGACAGCAGCCCAGACGCTTGTCTTTTTAGAGTCAAGGTCTTCTCTTTCTCCAGACTGAACAGCTTCAGGGTTGTGAAGAGGGTTATTTATGCCCCGACAAAATGGATGGATCCAACCTCCTCGGATTTTACGCCATCTGCCTTGATGTCTCTGCACTTGGAGCCTCATCACTCTTTACCACAGGGACAGCCAGTCTGAGACTCCCAAGCTTCCCAGCAGGGTATTACAGTTTCTTCTAATACCTTACCAGAGCATCCCACTGAAGAGGTCCCTAGGAAGAAGTGCAAAAGGAAGCACTTGGACTCTCCTCAAGAGTCAGTCATGTAGGATACAGACTTTGATGAAGGTGAAGGGTCTCCACGGTCGTCCAGAAGATTTCTCATTTGGAGACATCCTTGAGATCTTAAAACAGAAAGGTGGTTGGATGCCCAGCAACCCATCATCCGAGGAGTCAGTATTCCTGGAGGCTTTTGGTACTGGTCCGTCTACCTCCTGGGTTACTCTGCCCACAGAAAGGCTTATAGAATTGGTCTCTTGGTGGGCATGGAAGGAACCTGACACAGTTGAACCCATATCCCAGAGACCAGACAAAATGATGGCACAACCTTCGGATAAGTATTTTTGCCGTAAAGGGGTACCTGTTGATGGCATGGTTTGACAGCAGCCACCAAAAAGGAACTTGCTGAAGAGAGTTCCACTGTTCTTCCCCCTAACAGGAAGTCTAGGGTGATAGGTTTGGGAAGTGTGTTTGTGCTTCAGCGAGCTTCGCCTCAAGGTCACTGAATTATTTGGCTTTTCTGCAGAGGTCTAATCATCCATGACTTCTCAGTTGGCCTACCCTGCAGCCTGTTTTGAATTCCTTCATGAGGCTCATTTTGCATGCAGCTGAAGGAACATCAAGTGCAGCAACTTGCTGAAGAGAGTTCCACTGTTCTTCCCCCTAACAGGAAGGCTAGGGTGATAGAAAGGTTTGGGAAGTGTGTTTGTGCTTCAGCGAGCTTTGCCTTAAGGTCACTGAATTATTTGGCTTTTCTGCAGATGTCCAATCATCTGTGACTTCTCAGTTGGCCTACCCTGCAATCTATTTTGAATTCCTCCATGAGGCTCATTTTGCATGTAGCTGAAGGAACCTCAAGGGCAGCAGATCCATGCATTTCCATCAAGAGACATGCCTGGATATGCTTATGTGACTTTACAAAACCCTTCAAGTCTTTGTCAGTGTTGCCTTTGATGGCAATTCTTTGTTTGACCCCAAAATGAAGGACACATTATCCAGGTGTGAGAAAGATGCAAAGACCCTGTCTGCAGTGGGTGTACATTTTTCAACCTTTCAGAGACCATTTTCAAGGAATCAATGAGGTGGTTGAAAGATGTGGTTCAGGAAATCACAGGGTCCTTTCCAGGACACATGGAAAAAGTTCCCCCAGGGGCAGAGGGGAGAACTCCAATGGTCTCACCAACCTAGTGGCAGAGGAAACATACAAAACCAATGGTCCAGAGATTCTTTCTTGGATAGACCCTACCAGCACTCCTGAAAGGAAGCCCAATTGTATCGAGGGTCAATTATACCTGCACCACAGAGCCTGGCTAGACATAACAAAAGATACTTGGGTGCAGAGAATTATTTCCAGAAGCTGTATAATACTCTTTATCCTTCCACCTCCAATCGCTAGAAAATCCCCAATGTTCCACCCATTTTGAGGGAAGAACCAGCAATTCTAATACAAAAACTGCTAGAAAAAAGAGTTATCCAAGAGGTCCCACCAGACCAGTTAGAATCCAGAATTTATGCAAAGTTATTTTTATTGCTAAAGAAAACAGGGGAGTGCAGACCAATTTTGGATCTCAGCAACTTGAACAAGTAAGTTTGACACACCAAGTTTTGGATGGTTACTGTTCAGTTCATTCTCCATTTTCTGGGTAAGAACGACTGGATGTGCTTCATAGACCTTCAGGATGCTTACTATCACATAAAGATGAACAGAAGATCTAGAAGGTACTTACACTTCTGGCTGGCAGCCAGTTATTACCAGTTTAAAGTTCTGCCCTTTGGTCTCAACACAGCCCCCAGTTTGTTCACCAAATGTATGGCAGTAGTAGCAGCTCACCTGAGAATGCAGGGATTCTGGGTGTTTCCATATCTAGATGACTGGCTCTTTACCACCCCAACCAGGCATCAGTTGATAAGGGCGAGATATCAGGTTCTTCAGACTTGTTCTTAATTGGGATTTACCATAAACTATGACAAGTCTTAATTAGAACCAGCCCAAAATTTCGAATTCATAGGAGAAATTTTCAACACATAGTCAATGATAGCTTTACTACCTCCCTCAAGGGTTCAAACTGTAAGATCACAGGTCACAAAAATAATCTGCAGTACCAAGATTACAGCCTGCTTACTTTAAGCTCTAGGATCAATATCAGCAGTGATAACACAAGTACCTTTAGCTAGATTTTACATGAGGATTCTCCAATAGATGTTAGCAACACAATAGTTGATACTTTACCAACCCATGTCAACTCTGATACGAATCACCCAGATACGCAAGAGAGATATCAGGTGGTGGATTCAGTCAGACCAGGTTCTATAATGTCGTCCGTTCATTCCTCCTTAGCCAAAGGCCATAGCAACCATGGATGATTCCCAGTTGGGGTGGGGGACATTTTCTGGGGAAAACTGTCGGAGGCACTTGGTTCCCCGAAGTGACCAACTTGCATATCAATGTCCTAGAGATGAGAGCAGTGCTTTTAATGTTGCAGGCCTTCCAAGATGCTCTCCCCTTGGGGATGATTGCAATTCAAATGGATAATATGTCAGTAGTTTGGTACATCAACAAACAAGGAGGGCCAAGATCATACCCCTTCTGTCAAGAAGTGCTTAGAGTGTGGCAACAGGTGATCTCATCCAGCTGCTTTCTCATAGCAATTCACATGCTGGCGAAGTCCAACGTTATAGCAGAAAAAACTGAGCAGGTGCATTCTTCTACCTCATGAGTGGTCGCTCAACAGGAATGTGGCAAAAATGATTTTTTGTCGATGGGGCCAGCCTTGCTGTGATCTTTTTGCTTCTCCCTAAACAACAAATGCAGCAGCTACTTTACCCTAATCCCACCACATGGAAAATCACCAAGGGATGCTCTACTTCATGATTGGCCTTCCAGTCTAATTTCTGCCTACCCACAAATCCCATTAATTCCAAAATTTCTACAGAAAACTGTCAAGTTGAAGAGCAAAGTCATCCTTATTGCACCATACTGACCTCAACAAATTTAGTTTCCTTTCCTTTGGCCTCACTTACTTCATCATCCTTGGATCCTGGATCTGACTGCAGACCTCCTGTCACACATGATGGGCATGATCCATCCTGACCTCTCACATCTCAGGCTGATGGCATGTTTTTTCAGTTCCATTAATAGCCAGATGACTGATGCTGTATTCATCTGTATGACATATTCTTTTATTTTCCCATAAACCTTCAACAAGAAAACTTTATGCAAGTATATCGAAAGGATTTGTTTGTTGGGCACAACAAAGTCATGTTGAGCCTTTTTCAGCTCCTATACATAACATACTTTAGTTTTTAGCCTTACTTTTTAAAGAAGGAGATAGTTCCTCAACCATTAGCATTCAGTTAGCAGCAATATCACATTTTCTTATTGGATTTGAAGGTTCTTCAATAGCCTCTCACAGATTGTGCAGAGCTTTTCTGTGAGGCACTCTACTTTTGAGACCACTGTGTAAGGACCCTACTCCCCCTTGGGATCTCAGTCTGGGACTGCAAGCCCTAACACATTCCCCCTTTAAACCAACAGCTAAATGTGACCTTAAGTATCTCACTTGGAAAACTTTTTCTACTAGCCATTATCTCTGCTAGAAGAATTTCAGAAATTCAAGCCTTTTCCTCAAAACCTCCATACTTTATCTTTCACAAGGATAGACTGACACTATGAATTCATGTTGCCTTCCTTCCCAAAGTGGTGTCAGAATCTAATGTCAATCAGTCCATTAATTTGCCAGTATTCTTCCCTAAATTTGGAAACAAGGGTGAATACATGTTACATTTAGTAGATGCTCACAAACAAATGTTTTTATCTGCACAGAACAAAATACATCAGAAAAACAGACCAGTTATTTTCTTCCTTTGTAGAATCGAAATTGGGCAAACCAGTGGCAAAAATAACTTTAGCCAAATGGCTAACTGATTATATATTTTTCTGTCTGTAGCAAATTGGGCATTACCTTACTATAACCAGTACAAGCTCATTCAATTAGGTCTATGTTAACTTCTTCAGTTTTTCTTTCCAGAGCATCCATGGATGACATATGTACAGCAGGAACTTGGGCTACTCCCCATACTTTTATTGCTCATTACAAATTGGATCTGGTGTCCATGGGTAGAGCATCATTAGGTTCAACTGTGCTCCAAAATATCCTTCCTTACCTTACCAGGTAAGCAGTCTCTGTTGTTTGTCTGTGGAAGTTAGAACCTATTGGGGAATCATAAAGTCGTGTGTAAAATGCTTGTAACATCATGGATTATGTAAGATCTGGTGTATGCAGCTGGGACTCTGTGTATTTATGCTGCTATTAGATATTTGGCCTACATTTTGGAAGACACAAGTAGAACTAGAGCAGTTGCTTTGCTCAATTAGCCTCTGTATGAAAGAAGTGGCTGTGTATAATCTTGTTAAAAATGAACTAAGCTTTGCAGCAGCCTGTCTCCACAAACTCTGAAATGTGTGATTCTTCACTGAATTGACACTTTTCATGTTATTACTTTGAGTAAGAAGATGAAACATTACAATTAATTGTTTTCAAGACTTCTGAAGTCCTGGTTCTTGTTTGTTTTATGAGTGAAATAACTCACTGTTTATAAAGAAAGGTCTCCTTAAATCTCAATGATGAATGAAGGCAGGTTTGTCACACATCTCTTTTGGCAGTGGCTCACTTAGGATCTCATTACTGCTGTTGTGTTGCCAAAGCTGATGAACTGCTTGGGGTGACTGTGAACTGGCTTAACTGTTGAATTACTGTTGATCTTGTTTCCTGTTACAGACCAAGATTTAAAGCTAATATCCAATGACAAAATGCAGAACACAGCCTTGGTGCCCGGCTTCTCTAGTCTGCTGACAGCATTTAAACTTCCCAGTTGATTTAATAACTTTTATTGGAAAGCTGCAATGCTTGTTGTTGCTTTCCCTGCAGTATTTTACTGTACTTCTTAGTCTTATGGGGCAGTTTTCAGTCACGTATGCTTTCTTGATTTAGGCCGTTAATGAATATGTCTGCAAACTGTACCTAGATGCTCTTAATTATTAGCCTTTTAGGGTTGAAGCTTAGCTAGTTAATAAGTGAATTTTAGAGACCATGTCTGGGTTTGTGCAGTTACAGCTATTTTGTTTTCAAAACAGTTTATTAGAATTAAAATTAAAAAATAAATATGTACATTTGAAATTAACAATTTTCAAATAGTCAAATAGAAATACAACAAACAGAAAAAAACTATATATAAAGACATTCTCAACAATTATAAATTGATTAAATAATTACTTTTGCAATAAATTGTAGACTTTTTCCATATATTGCATTTAACAGTATTCCGAGAAGATCTTGATTTGATAGTTAAATATTCCATATTACATACTTCCAGAAGTAAAAATTTGAATTCTTGAATCGAGGGAGTAGTATTGGATTTCTAGTTTCTTGTAATTATTTTTCTGGCAACTGATAATATAGTCCAGACTAAAGATTAATTAACTTTTCTTATACAATTAGGTACAGGAGTATTGAAAATAACAAGTGACTTGGTGAGAGTAAAATTATCTGTGAAGATAGCTTGTAAAAAGGAATTAACATTTTTCCAGAATTTATTTAAAATTACACAATCATATACCATGTGAGCCCATTCTGCATTTACTTCTATATTACATCTCCAACAGTTGACATTTCTTTTATTAAATTTGCTAAGAGAGAACGGGGTAATAAAAGATCTGTGTAAATATCACCAAGTAAAAAGTTTCCATTTCAATGATGAGGTGGTAAAACTAGCTGATTGTAATATGTTTATTTTATCATTTTCTATAAGAGAATAATTATTAATTAAAGTAACGTAATTCCAATTGGTATCTGAAACAGCTTCCATGTCAAGTTTAATTAGTTTATATATGTGAGATAATATGTTTTTGGTAGGAGATTTATGTTGTATAGATAAAACCATATATTGAATAATCTTAGGTATTGAATTCTTGGTTGTAAAAGACATAGTATCGAACTTATTTAAAATATATGTCTTTGCTTCATGTAAGTCCAACCAAGAAAGAGAGACATCTTCATATTCATTTTTAAGTATGTTAAAAGATTTTAAGTCATTATCTGACATCATGTGAAACCAAAATGTTATTTTTTTTTAAATTAACACATTTTTGAGTAATCAGAGGAAAATATAACACTACGTGTGTAGGCTATTGGAAATATCAAAAATAACCAATCCTTAAAATTATTAAATTTAAACATTAAATTTCTGAAAGATCTCAACAAAAGAGTTATATACTTTGATTTAAAATTCTGAGTATTATTAAAAGTAATGTATTCTTTTAAAACCCATATGAAAGTATTATTTAACAGGTCTATTTTCTGGGATCTGTTGTCATTTATTGCTTTACAAGCTAAAATTTCTAGAATTTTTTTTCCATTTGGCTGAATATTGTGGATCTATAAGAAGAGAAATAGTTTTAACCATTGATGAGATTGCATACATTTCTAAATTCGGGATGGCTATACCTCCATTATTCCAATTTTTCATATGGGTGGACCAAGCTATTCTGGATTTGGTCGGGTACCATAAAAATTTATGCATCACAGAATTTAATATTTTAATAATATAAGTAGGAGGGGGTAAGGAGATTGATTGTATAATATACACAATTTTGGGTAGAAAGATCATCTTAATTATTAAAAGTTTCTCATGTATTGAGAATGGGATCTTATTCCATTTCTGAGTAAGGTTTTCTATTATCTTTAGACTTTTATTATAGTTTACTTGAAGAATATATTTAATACTTTTAGTAATCACAATACCCAAATAACATATTTCTTCCGATTGAGTTGTGTATTTTTTCAAATCATCCTGTAAATCAAATTTCTTAGGGCCAATTATTAGTATTTGAGTTTTGTTATTATTAAAGAGTAACCCGGATTTTTTTGGAAAATACTCCATATCTGAGAATAATGCTCTGATGGATTTGTTATTTCCTTCTAGTGTGATTAGAATATCATCAGCAAATATTTGTATTTTGGAGGATTAATTTGAGGTTATCTTGTATCCTTCAATTTCCACATTATTTCTTATCAAGTTGGCCCAGGGCTCCATAATTAATGTAAATAATAAGGGAGATAATGGACAACCTTGTTTGGTACCCTTAATAATGGGAATGTTTTGAGAAATATTTTTCCTATTTTAATATATGCTTGGCAATCTTTATATAATTGGGTTATTAAGTTAATACAATTATTTGAAAAATTTTAACTTTGTAATAAAATAAATAAGTAATCCCAATTAACCAAATTGAATGCACAGTTTATATCTAAACTAATTAATGTTAGGTTTTTATTTAAAGGTTTGACTGATTCTATTAGCGATAAGGTTCTTTTGATGTTATCATAAGAATTTCTATTTATAATGAAATCAGTTTGATCATCTTCTACCAGTGATGGTAAAAAGATTTTAAGCTTATCAGCATATATTGACATAAACATTTTATAGTCAACATTTAACAAAGAAATTGTACTATATGATGAGCAATGAATGAGATCTTTATTGGATTTCAGGATGGGGGAGATAAATGTGTATTTCCATGAGGGTGGAGTTATATTTCTATTTTGAGCACTATTGTAAACCTTATGTAATAATTCTAATGTATTTAAAGGCAAGATCTTGTAAATTTCAGGAATAATGCTGTTGTTTCCTGGAGCTTTATTTAATTTTAATTTGGTAATTTGTATTTCAATATCTTTTAAAGTAATGGGTTTGTCTATAATATCAGTTTGTTCATTTGATAGTTTATTTTGGGTATATTTATTAATAAAGGTCCTGATTTCTTCATTAAAATCAATTGTCTCAGTATGCTGATTTATATTAATGAAAAATTGTCTAAATTCCATCAATATATTTTGTATGTCTGAGAGTGTCCTTTTTTCCTTAGGTGAATATATTTCATTTATATGATTAAATTTGGATAGTTTTTTAGTTTTATTAGCTAACATGCTGAGTGACCGTGGATTAGTGGAAAATTGTATAAATTTAAATTTTTCCAAAGCAATCATAGTTTTATGATTTAATATCTCTAGATACTTATTGTTCAGTGCATTTATTTCCTTTTTTTCCATTTTTATCTAAATCTCTCTCTTGATTCTGTGTTAATATATCTAATTTATTTTGTATGTCAAGTAGTTGTTCATCCCAACCTTTCTATTTTTTATAAAACCAATTAAGAATTCTTCCATAAAGATAAGCCTTAAGAGCATCCCATATATAGATTTCACTGGTTTCATTAGTGTTATTAGTGTTCATAAAGTTCTGAGTTTCTAAATCTATAAATTCTTTAAATTCCTTTAATTTTGTTATATAAGATGGTATTCTTCTTATTTGGGTACCGTAATTACTATTAATTGTAATTTCAAATAGGATGGGATTATGATCTGAAATTGGACGTGATTATTTTGGTATCTATTAAAGAATCTATTAAGTTATTAGAGAAAAAAACTCTGTTTTGGTATTTATTAAACAATCTATTAAATTATTAGGGAAAAAACTCTGTCTTAGAAAATGTATTATGTCTGTGGGGAAAAAAAAGTATATAATAAAGAATTGGGATCTGCAAAATTACTTATATATTTTAATAAATATATGTCTAAGAATTCCTTTAATTTTTTTAGCTGATGGTGTGATTTTTCTCTTATTACTTGAAGTTGAATCTTTGGAGTCCAGAATACAGTTGAAATCTCCTGCCAGTATTATGTTCCCATTAGATAATTGTATAATAAAGTCTAAATGCTGTTTCACAGTGTTAGCTTCTATTCCTGGGATCCAGTATATGTTTACTAATGTATAAATCTTCTTATTTAATTAATTTGAAACAAGACAAAACATTCCTTTATCATCTCTAAATGTGTCAATTATTTTTGGACTTGGCAAATAATTGTTACATAGTATTGCAACTCCTCTTTTTTTGTGTGTGTTCTTAACTTACTAGTACTTTATATGATTTATTATTTAGTCTGACTATATCTTCATTTATTAAATGTGTTTCTTGTAGAAATATTAATTGAGATTTATGTAATTTGATGAATTTAAATAAATTACCCCTCTTTCTAGGATTGTTTAGTTCATTTATGTTTAGAGAAATACCTCTTAGTGAGTTCATTTAAAGGAATATAGAGAATATAAGAAAGTTATTAACCAAATTAATTTATTATTACTAAATGTAGAAATACTGTATAATTGATTATGCTTAACATCTAATAGAGATGAAAGCAAAATGTTATTTATTTTTTTTATCAGTGTTTGGGAATGTCAAAAGAATAAATGTTAAAAACTCTAATAGCAATCACAAACATTATAACCCCTTAGAACCCACCTGGAGTATAAAACTCCCAATTTGAGTGACATACTATCACTCAAATTAACCTTCTAACCAATAACAACCTCTATTCAGCAACTGCCTAATAAGAGATATATACTTAAATAGAATTAATATGGCTTCATATGAAAACACCATATTAGTGTAATATTAGTACACAAGAATTACATAAACAAGATAAAACATTAATAGAATATATAATCATTAAATATATTTAATCTGAACTGTATAAGAAATAGTAAAATATAACCATAATTATTCATTTGGAATATTACTAAATGATATATGTCAAACGACAGTTTCAGTTTGTTCTAGTATAATAATAAACTTCAATCCATAAAACAGTAATCTAATATCCATTTGTTCTGAAATATATTGTAAATATATAAGTAGATTGACTTTGGTGAACCAGTGTATGAATATATAATATTTATATATTCTATTGTAATATTATTTATCTTAGTGTCTTAACTGTTTAACTTATCACTTTTCTTATAACTATTCATCAAATGTAACAGTTCCAACGTACTTCATAACATGAAAACTCTTTAGAAGTATTTATTGCAATAAAACTAAAATAACTGATATATTTATATTTATATTTGTATAATATTAAAAATGTACATATTATTTGTAAGCGAGAATCAATCTTTACAAAATTACAATTAATGAGGAAATGTTTGTGTTGCAAAGGGTACCAATAAAGTGCAGTCAAGTAAAAAGAATTTAATTTCAAAAGCACATGGTTTACCCCGGGAATCATCTCTGGGTCACTGCTGGACAGAGGCACAACAAACTAATGGGCACAGTATTTTTTCATATAAGGGGTGGCGTAAGCCACAATAATTTGGGCTAGGCTTATAAATGCCTTAGGGCAGATAGCCTAGTATAAACCTATGAACCTATGAACCTATGAACATCTTACTGAATTATTCTTAAACATAAGTAAGTAACTTTAAAGTTCAAGATTTTCTTGACTGCAGTATTGGGATGATGATTTCAGAGAGACATATTAATACTTATCCAATTATAGTAGTAGGATACACCTTCATAACTGAAGTAGGTCTACGCTTCATATATAGATGTGTGTGTGTGTGTGTGTGTGTGTGTGTGTGTGTGTGTGTGTGTGTGTGTGTGTGTATGAGTAAGGAATGAGATCATCTAATGTGTGTGTGTGAGTAAGGAATGAGATCATCTAATGTGTGTGAGTAAGGAATGAGATCATCTAAACCTGCTTCTCAACAGAATCAAAATGATTGCATAAACCTTTAAGGACACTTTTAGAAACTTACTATATGAATATTAGTAAAATTAATAAAGATAATAATAACGATAGTGGTAATCAGCCTTTCATATTCAGGTGTAAGTTAATGTTCACTACTCACTCTTTTCTGTTCATTTCCCTTCAGTCTCTTTTCTTAAAATGTTTCATTTTCAAGGGTATGAGAAAAAGTAATTTAATGGCTTTAAACTTCTCTTCTCAGATCTATAATAAAAGTAGTGAAGGTGATCCTGTTTTATTATATGCGTTTGAAGGTTCTATGCAACTTTTGTAATCTCACCAGTTCAAGGTTCAATCTATTACATCAGGATTCAAGCGTCAAGAGCAGGAGGAAACAGTTATATTTGAAGAGGCTTCTCTTGTCTGATCATGAGTCTCATTAGGTCAGATTAACACACGAGATTATCTCAGCGGGAAATGTAAGTATACATTTTAAATTGAAGCTTCTGAGCAGCTTGAGCCTTACCCATCGCATACAGACCTGGTATCCTGAAAAAAAAGGCAGAGAGAAAAAAAAAAAAACAGAACCAAGCCACCACAGTACTTTACAATCAAAACATTCCTCATCAAAACTTCCCATATTATATCTATTCGCACCACCACCAAACCACTAAACACAACCCAATTGCGAAATAAGTGAGGGTAACCAATACTTATTACAAAACACGAACACTTCTAATTATACAAGGCATTTTATTTAAAAGTCATAAACAACTACTATCTCAATGATCCCTGATCACGATAAGCGTTACATGAAACAAGACCAGAAGCCTATAAACTACAATGTTGCTAACGGTAACCATCTCTGCCCTACATATTCCACAAACCATATAGTAAACAATGCCTCCACCATCCATAGTCACCACACGCTGCAGCATATCCCACAAATAAAAGACATCAAAGAAACATTCATACATTCAAACGGCAGGCTTATATCACTGCCGAACAGCACCAGTTAGCATTTGCCTTTGTCTTGCTACAAGAACAAGCTTCACAACACCATAACTCTCCACAATAACCAAAAGATGAAATCAACAAACTACTCTAGCAACTTTATGAAATAACAAACATCCTTTCAATTAAATAAATAATGCAATAGTACTACTTGATGTTCATTTTAAACAAGGAAATTAAAGAATATATTGTAACATGTACAATGTAGCAAGAAAAGGAAATTATTTAAATAATAGCTTACCAGTTGTCTCAATTTCTTTCTCCCCAACTTCTGGGTTTATTTTGTATGTAGTTCAGATATTATTAGTTTTGTATGTTGTGAAGATAAAGTCATTTCTTTATGTTTTTTCTTTTGTTCTGTACTAATCCATGTTCCATTTTCAGCAAGTATTTTTGTTCTAGTATATATCCACTTCACATCTTCAGCTTTGCTAGTATTTTGTTTGTTTTAATGTAAGAGAAGGCAGAATCTACGTCTTCAAATATATTTGTAGTATTTTGATGAAAGATTTTTACTCTAGTAGAGAATAGTAGTTATGTTTTAATTTGATTTTTCTTTAGTTCTCTTATCAGTGGTAAAAAAACTTTTCTTTTAGATAATACCAAAGGAGAATAGTCATTTTCAAAGTGTATCAAACTGTCTTTTATTTTGATTGGAGCTTTAGACCAAGCAGTTTTAAGAACAACTTCTTTGTCATGTGAAGATAAAAATTTGACAATTACAGATCTTGTTGAGTTAGTTTTACTATTTTTTGATGAAACCAATGACCTGTGCGCTCTCTCAGTTCCATAGGATAGAGCTTCAGGAAGATTTAAAACTTCAGGTATCCAAGATGTCAGAACTTTCTCCATGTTATTATTTTCTATATTCTCAAGTAAGCCAAATATTCTTACATTATTATGGCAGGACTTATTTTCAAGGTCATCTGTTTTTGTTTGAAGTAATGTATTTTGTCTTAAAAAAAATTCTATGTTGTGCTCACCTTCCTGTATCTGAGTTTCCATGTCATTTAATGCTGTTTCTATCCCTGAAATTAGTTGTTTTTGTTGCTGCATATCCTCATGAAGAATGTCCATCTGCTTTGAAGATTTTTCTTTAAAAGTATCCAGTTTCATATCCAATCTGTCTATTTTGGAAGTTAACTCTTGGATATTAGTTAACAAAGATTGCAGTTCTTTTTTACAAGTTATGTCAATATGTGAAGTTTTTGTGAAGCTCATGTTGACTGATGAGAAAGAACTTCTTACCACTGATTTGACAGGAAAATTAATAGTATCAAAAGAAATGTTTTAATACTATCCTAGTATACTATATAAAGAATCCAATGATATAAAAAATTCCACTATTAGAATAGTATTTTTAAAAATTCATGTCAAAAGTAATTTGAATAGACATAGCTGAAGTAAAAGGCTGCTACTCAGAGCTCATGCTAGCCATGCTCCCCACAACTATTTTTTTGATGATTTGATTGCAGAGTGTTATGATACTTTTCTCCTAGTGTGGGTATTGCTTTTTTGGAGTTGACTTTGTTTAAGAAGAACTCCTAAGTCTCAATTTGGTTCTGATTCCCTGAATGTAAGTTATTGTTTAGCTTTATATTACAGTAGGGGTGTTTACAATGTAATTTAACTGGAGCTTCTTTATGTTTAAACTGTCTGCAATCATAATGCAGTTAGAAACTATTTTAGATTCTTCTACTTCATTGTGTTTTAAGTGTTAAATGCTGTTTAAGCTTTTTTGTTGACTTGTAGGCTATTCTGTGACCTTATTAATTTGAAGTTTGTTAACCAGGTAAGTGGGCTGGTCTACTCATCCTTTTCAATCATGACCAGAACCCATAGTTGAGCAGACAAAATAATAGCAAAGATATATTATACATAAAAGAATTTGCACACTGTAGGAATTCATAGAATGATGGTTCCAAAACAACCTCAAGGTACACGTGCATTTGAGAACAACTAAAACAACTAGCACTATTAGTGTTTACATATATACAGAAGTTTTGCTAATGACATCAGAATCATAGATATTCTAAGGCCACTGAGTCCTATGTTAATAGATTCATAGGTTTATAGGCTAACCACCACTGGGGCCTTTATAATCCTAGTCAAACAACCCAAATGGATCCCATAAGTTATTGTGTCTTAGAGGTTATTTTAAGGGGTGTGTTAGTTAGAGCATGACTTAATGGCTGTCCCTTTCTATCAGAGACATAGCTGTCAGAATATGGTTGAATTTCTGATTTCCCATCCACTGGTTCAGGTTGTGCTTGAATAGGGTTAGGGAAGGGCTCTTCTTCACATGGATGGGACGCCTCTTCTAGAAAATGGGGAAGCCTCTTCCAGAGAATGGGGATAATATGAGATATGTACCTATCCCTTCAACATGTCCTATTTAAGTCACAATCAAAGGTTAAATCCTTAGATCTAGCAGTTCTGATTCTGTTTGTTTTGCAAATATGCAAAAAGTCTATCAGACCAGACAGAAATCACCTCTCAGCAGTCTGTAGAAAAGAGAGTCTAGAAGCTTTGAGGTAATCTGCATAACACATTGTGTTTACATCCTGTAATCTTTTTTTAAGCAACCTCTGTGGATGTTCATGTTGTTGTGTATGTGTAAGGTACATACAGAAGGGGGAATTATAATCAATGATGGGTCTTTGATGGCTGAGTACAGTGGCATGATGATTTCCCTGAACCTAGATACCATGCCCTTACTTATAAGTTGAATGACATAGAATGATTTTCTTACAACCTTAGACACATGTTGATGGAAAGCCATGATCTGATGTCACTTTTCATTCATTCCTCAACAACTGGATTTGGGTCCGACCCTCATTTCTCACTTGGCCATTATTTTCAGCTTGTCACCACTAACAAATTCTCAAGCTCCTCCCTTACCCATAACGCTGTATCCCCTAACATGCTTCAGATCTCATTTGCCGCTTTCACGTTTGGACATGATCACTGTGAGCTCTCAAGTTAGTGTTCACAATTAGAAATAAATCATTATATTATGTTATTATTTCTCTATCTAATTACTTTCTTCAGTAGTTTATGTATTTCCTTCCTTAATACACTTTAGTGTAATTATTTTTACCATTGTTGGCAAATTTTTTTCTCTAGTTAGTGTAGTCTTCGATACCATTGTTGGTATCTTTTTTCCTTTTCCTTTTCTGTCCATTAAAAGTTTTGTTTTTCTCCCGTCTATAAAAATGGCTGAAAAAACATCTTGTTTTAAAAAGTGACAAAAATGTGGTCATAAGTTACTGCTGTCTGATGCTCACACCTTGTGGAATATTGTCTAGGACCTGAACATCTCCAAAAGGATTGTGATATACTGTATGTAAATCTTTTAATCCTCAGGCCATTGTGGACCATAAGAACAAGCTGGTTTTAAAAGACTTGCTTCCTTCTACCTTCACAGAGACTTTTTCTGGGGCTCAACCCCCCAAATCTGTATCTAAGGAACAATTCATAATGCCTTTGGATCCGATGGTAGAGCTTCCAAAGAAGAAACATAAAAAGTCAGATCTGAAGACTGCTCATTCACCGAAGCCAGCGTCAGACAAGAAATTGGCTTCATTGGATCCTGTATTATCAGATCTGCAGCCTTTACCTAGGACCAGATATTCTCCCTCCATTGATCCAGTACCCTCTTGGGTCCCATGTCCATATTTAGAGTCTCGCCTGCATTCCAGGTCTCCCTTTGTGGCCTCATCATCTCGTTCCTCCAGAAGTCTGACTGTAGCCGATATGGATAGAATAATGAGGAAGTTTCTTTCTGCACAGATTCAGATGGGAGTTCTTCCGGCTCCTACCCCTTCAAGTCAGGAAGCCCTCCATAGTTGTATACTAATAATCTTGGCTCATGGTTTCGGAACTCTTGGATCCTAGTTTTTTAGAGATGTAACAGATAATACACCCCTGGGATCACTTCATTGGCTCTGCTTGACAGAGGATCATTTAATTAATCAATGGGGCGGCGAAAGCCGACACACTCTTGCTAGGCTTATAAATGCCCTCAGGCAGATAGCCTAGTACCTACCTATGAACCTATGTCTGGGTCAGATCATAGTATCTTTGGTTCAGAGTCCTTCTTTGAGTGCACAGGTTCTGAGTACATCTGAGCTGGATAACTCTTGGATCCAAAGCATCCCTGTTGGATCCAAGGTTTTGGAGTTGACTGCAAAGTTATTGGAACCATCTTTGCCCCTTGGAGCTTCAGCATTGGATAGTTCTACTCCGAACTCTGCCTTGGGAAAACTGCTTTCAGGGCAGGGGGTGTCGAAGGGGGGGAGGCACGGCCTTTCGGCTCCCTTGACTTCTTTCTCCCTGGGATGTTTTGCTTTTGAGTTAGTGGAGAAAGTGTTTTCTGTTTCTGCAGGATGGGCGGTTCCTCCCCCCTTGGATCCCCACTCTGGATGTTATACGCCTCTGCACCTTGAGCCTCATGACTCTACTCCACAGGGACAGACACCCAAAGTCTCCAGGGTACGCAGCAGGGTATTACCATTTCTTCCAATGCTTCTCCAGAGCACCCCACTGAAGAAGTCCCTAGGAAGAGCAAGTGCAAGAAGAGGCACTTAGACTCTCTTCAGGAGTCAGTCACTGAAGATACTGATTTTGATGAGGGAAAGGGCCCCAAGATCACCACCCAATGATGTCTCATTTGGAGATATCCCGGAGATCCTTAAGCAGGGGGTTAGTTGGCCTACTGATAACCCTTCCCAAGAGGAATTGGTATTCCTGGAGGCCTTTGGGTCTGGCCCTTCTACCTCCTGTGTGACTCCACCCATCAATGAGCTCATTAACTTGATCTCTAGGCAGGTGTGGAAGGGACTGGTTGAGCCAGTCCTCAAGAGACCAGACCAGATTTTGGCACCACCTCAAGGAAAGAAATTTTGAAACAAGGGAGTACAAGTATATGCCATGGTCATGGTGGTGGCCACCAAAAACGAACTTGTGGAACAGAGTTCTAGTGTCCATCCCCTAACAGGGAATCTAGGGCACTGGACAGATTTGGGAATCATGTTTAGATTTCAGCAACATTTGCACTCAGATTGCTAAATTATTTGGCACACTTTATTAAATTGCAGAGGGTTTTGATTAAGGAACTCTCCAAATCCCTTACCATTACCAATACTTCTGAGACTCAGACTTCTGTGGCCTTGCAGTTGGCTACCTTATAGTCAATTTACTAATTAATCGATAAGGCTCATTTCACATACAGCTGAAGGTACCTCAAGGGCTACGGGTCCAGGCAATAATGCCATCATTGCTCAGAGCCTTGTTTTGTTTAAGTTGGTTAATTTGCAGTTGAATGTCTTTAAGAGTAATTTGCCTATCGAGTAAATTAGGTTGCTCTTCTGTTAATTTTTTTTTTAATTTTTATTAATGAATGTCTGTATGTCTTTTTCAGGATTTGTTAGTTCAGTAGACTCGTTTAGGTTAAGAAAAAATTTGTTTAATATATTATGTAAACCTGAGACCATTTTCTTCTGTGGTGAAAAAAGTTTATTAATATGGTTACATTTATTTAATCTTTTAGTTTTATTGACTAGAATACTCATGGATCTAGGATTAGATGAAAAAGTAATAAGTTTGAATTTCTCAAAGCTAATCATAGTTTTATGATTTAATATTTCAAGATACTTTTTGTTTAAAGAATCTATTTTTTTTTATCTTTGTCTTCTTTGTTTTTTTAAAGGTCAAGATTAAGTTTGTCAAGATTAGATTGTATTTCTTTTAATTCTCTATCCCACATAAATCTTTTCTTTTTATACCAATCAGTTATCCTACCATATAAGTAGGATGTCATTGCATCTCAGATGAAAACTTCGGATGTATCATTAGTTGTGTTAAGTTCTATGAAGTTCTGTACTTCTTCGGAAATGAAGGCTTTAAAATCATTCAGTTTAGTAATATATGCTGGGATCCTTTTCATCTTTACGTTAGAGGTTGTGTGAATATGTTTATCAAAGGTTATGGAGTTATGGTCAGATAGGGGGCATGATTGGAATCCAAAGCCAGGAATCCAGTAAATATTAAATAAGGTGAATATGTTATTATTAAATTCTATAATAACTGAAGCTATCATACCTTTATTATCTTGGTATGTATCTAATATTTTTGGTCTAGGTAGTTTATTATTTCATAATATTGCAACTCCCCTTTTGTGAGAGTGTTCTGAACTAACTAGAATAGAAAAGGATTTAGAGTCTAATTTAGAAATATCTTCTGATATCAAATGGGTTTCTTGTAAAAATATTATTTGGGAGTTTTGTAATTTGAGATATTTATTTAAAGATCTCCTCTTATTAGGATTATTTAGGCCACTGACGTTAAGTGAAAGGCAATGTAAAGAAGTCATAAAGTAGTTACTATGTCTAATAATGCATGGTGTCTATACTTGTTATTTTTTGTCTATTAATGTATAAAACATAAATGTAAGGAATACAACTGTTTGTTAAACTTAAAATATGAAGAAGAGGTAAAATCAAAGGTATATTCAAATAACTTTCATCTATGCAAGTTGTAGTGAACATCATAAACAATTTTGCCAAAAAATTGAAACAAAATTTTTTAACAAAAAAAAAAAAACACCCAAAACCTTTCTGGAGTTATAAATTCCTAACCCGAGTGACATCAATCACTCAAATTATCTATCTAACTAGCAGCAGGTTTCAATCAGGAAGTGCCTATTTGCAAACTGTATATACTTAAAAGTATGGCTTTAAGTAATCTTATCATTCTTATATACAGAAATAAACACATCTGAAAAGGAATAATGATAAAATCATTAAAATATTATGTAGTATTAAGTATGAATAATAACATGAAATATTGCTATATATATTACAATAAATCATTGAGCTGATTTTTACACATATATTAAAATAAGACTATTTTTCCATAATCAGGATGGATAAAATCAACTGAAGTATGCTAATGACTATTAATTACATTTATATGCTGTCAATAAAAACAAACATGTAGTAAATATGAGCTTATAATAATACTTTCAAAATCAAATAGAGACACAAGTCAGAAGTAATGTCTTAACTCCATTCAACGGTATTGTAATGCAATGAAGTAATAATGAATCCATGTGTGATTATACTAATAGTTTTCTCTATAACTCCGTTGTGGTAGAATGTTTAGTATAACTTTTAGATAAAATTGAAAGGGATATTCTTGTAATAAGTAGTTCGCTGATAACTTAAAATCATAGCATAATAGTATATTTGTGATTTTTAAACTATATGGTTCGAGCTATTTCTAGGTATACAGTATATCAGAGTTTTATTCTCAAGTTATTATCTCAGAACACCAAAATATTGCTGAAGCACCCAACCAGCAAAACTTGGTTTATCATTAGGCTGCAGGAAAGGTGAATACAGGGTAGAAACCATTGAGTGCTGATGCCTTTAAAACATTCCATGAAATTTGGATTTACTTAAGCAAGCTACTGCTTTATGTTTTCTGAAAGTACTTGTAAAACACACTATTTATATGGCAATTACCTCATTGGAAAACGTATGCTGTTTATACATTTCAAAAATATTCAACAAGTCAAACTGAAAATATTTCTGATGAAAAAAGGGAGTTAGCGATGAACATGTTGTACCATATTTCCTTTTTTTTCCCTTCTTCCTCTCCCTTCCCTCTCAATGCCAACAAGCTAAAGCTTAAAAAGACTCTCATTGGAAAAGACTATCTGTATTATATTGCTGTTACCAATTTATAAAGAAATCAAATGGAACAATGCTTTGTAACATAGTTATTGCTCACAAATTAGTTTTATAATAAATGCCCATCTGTGCATACAAGATAGTACCTTTACATTGGGGAAGAGTTCTAAAAGGTATTTGTTGTTCGCGTTGATATTTCTGTGATGCTGTAGGTATTGATGTGGCTGATGTATCATACTCTGGCACTAATGTTTCTTCTTATTATTTTGGATCAGCTGTCCTGCACATGCTTAATAACAGCCTCTCACCCTCACCATCCCAGTCCCTCCAGCACACATGATTCACACCTTTCCTTATGGGTCACTTTAACTATTTTCTCCACACAGCAACCTCCTCTGATCTATCTGTAATTTACCACCACACAGTGAGATGCAGTTTTTAATATGCATTTCACTGGGGCTTGGGGGTCACTGTAATGGGTTGGCACCCCATTTGTATTAGTTCCTCTACCTTGTGCCCAGTAAATGCTGGCATAAGCTCCTTTTTCACCATGACCCTGAACTGGATTTAGTGGATAAATGGAGAATGACTGAATGAATGGTGTTGCAGACTTTCACTATTTGATTAAACAGATGGGGTACAGTTATGCAATCATTCTCTCTGCTGCAATAGGCAATATAGAAAGTTTCCTGCATGAAACAATACAGTCTAAATGTAAGTGGCATGCTGAAAAGCTAAATGTCAGACACATACTGAATAGCTGTAACTTTTTTTGTTTTTTGTTAAAGCATCTTGGAAAGCATGCATATGTTCATGTTCCTGAGCAATCATAAGTTGTATGGGTGTTAGTTATGATAAGAGTAGTCCTGAGTGTGAAACCCTTGAGATCAAGTGCTCCTGCCAGCCAAGAATAAATCTCACCTTGACCCACAAAACCTGCTAAAATGGATGATTACAATATCATGGCTTTAAATCATGTTGCATTACATTTTGAAGAAGTCATCACTTTGTTCCTTCTCCTGCTTTTTAAAGCATTCAAAAAGCAGAAGCTGTAGGTAAAGTGACTAGACCCTTTCATTCCACTTCCAGCTGTTTAGGGTGATGTTTGAGAGATAAGGCCTTCTGCAGCTTCATCGAGTCAGCAATGACGTCACATAGCAACAGCATAGCAACAGGAAACGCTCATGTAATGCTGGAGGCAGATCGCCGAGTCTATGACTCAAAACAAGTCGCTAGATGTTCCAGCGGGAAACAGTAACGTTTAACAACAAATACAATTTTTAATTACCTTGCGAGCTGCTTGAGACAACCCCACAATATGTGATTCTAGAAATGCACCACGACAACCATAAATCTCCCAGGCCTACCAAACCGCCACAGCAGCAAACACACCACCAATGAAGCACAACCTCCAAGACCACACATGCAGTGGCTGAAACAAAACACAACTCCACAACACAAAGTCTGCAACAAGCACCAGCAGCAAAACACATCCTCTAACCACCAGTACCCTATACCATCCACCAAACCACCATTATTTTCCTACCATTATACATGTACTTCGAGACAGAACAACAACACAACCAGCCAAAAAGAGAGAACAGGATGACCAGTGCAACACCAAGCATTATTTATCTAATTAGTCAATCCATCCCAACAGTCACAGCAGACAAACATAATACCCAACTACTATAATAGATATGTTTATATGAGCTATAAGCTTATTAGTTTTAAAAGTTAATGTCAATTCTTAGAGCCAGATAAAATGAAAAAATCATATTAAACTATTAATAACTGAACTATATATTTGCAAGACTCATTTAAGTAAATGGATTATTTATATTGTACACTCAGACACTCATGAGAAGATAATTAGCTAGTTATTATCAATATATATGCTAAGTAGGGCAAGACATTAATGAGAAAAGAATAAAAAGTATAAGTTCATTTGTAACAAACACAGACCAAGAAAATTTCAACACTCACCTGTTGAACCATTTTCATCTTTCTAGACTTCTGGGTCATAAAAGGAAATGAATTATATATAAATATAGAACAAAAACAGCAAGGGTAATATGATCAGACTCAAGTCATTTTTTTTGAGTTTCTTTTTATGGTTAATTGTTTTCCAGGATCCATTTTCTGCTAATCTTTTAAGGCTGGAGGTAGCCCAATCCATCTCATCTATCTTTTCCAATATTTTCTTTGTTTTAATGAATGTGATAGCTGGTTCTAGTTCTTCAAATATTTTAGGACCATCCTGAAGGAAGATTTTTAGCTTTGCTGGAAAAAGCAGGTGTGTTTTTATTTGAGCTTTTTTTAATTCTTTAAGTAATGGCAAAAATAGTTTTCTTTTGGCAGTCACTGAGGAAGAATAATCATTATCAAAGCGTATGATATTATCTTGAAATTTTATAGGCGAGTTGGACCATGTTGTCTTTAATACAATTTCCTTATCGTGTGAAGATAAAAACTTGAGTATCACAGATCTTGTAGAATTACTTTTATTGTTCTTAGACTGGACCAGGGATCTGTGAGCCCTTTCAATACCAAATGACGGGGCTTCAGGAAGTTGTAGAATCTCAGGTATCTATGAAGTTAGAAATTTCTCCATATTATTTTCTTCAATATTGTCTGGTAGCCCAAAAAATCCTGGTGTTGTTTCTTTGGGACCTGTTCTCTTGATCATCAATCTTTGTTTGTGGTAGAGAGCTTTGTTTTAAAATGAATTCTAAGCTGTGCTCATTTTCTTGAATTCTACAGTTCATATCATTTAGTGAAGTTTCTATGCCAGTAATTTGTTCTTTTTGTTGTTTTAAATCTTGATGTAAAGTCTCCATTTGTTGGGAACATTTTTCTTTAAAATTAGCTAGTTTCAGGTCAATTTTTTTTCTATTTTTGTGGATAATTCTTGGATGGTGGATAGTAGAGATTGTAGCTCCTTCTTTAATGATGTGTCCTGGTGAGAAGATTTTGTGAAGCTCATACTGAAGTCTGGTGCCAGAAATTTGTCTTATGAATTTTGACAGGAAAAAATAATAAAACTTAAAAATTATTAAGATACTATCTAAATCAACTGTAAGGAGAGTCCAAATAAGCAAAAATAGTTGCAATGTAGATAGTTATTTTCAAAATTTTCTGTCATAAAAGATATGATAAGGCAGAGCTGAGAGAAAGTGCTGCTACTCAAGGCTCATCCTTGGCCACGCCCCTCTGTATGGCCTTTTTGAGAGGTACCCATCATTTGAAAACCCTTATAAGGATTACATTCCATCATGGGACTTCAGTTTGGTATTACAGGCCTTAATTTTTTTCCCCTTTCGAACCAACAGCTAAATGCAACCTAATCTTTTTGACCTGGAAACTGTATTTTTGGCAGCCATCAACCCTGCTAGAAGACTGACAGAACTTCAAGCACTGTCTTCTAAACCTCCTTACTTAGTATTTCATAAGGATAAGGGAAATTTACGAACCGATTATTTCCTTCCTAAGGTGGTGTCAGAATCAAAGATCAACCAATCTATTAATTTGCCAGTTTTCTTTCCAAATTTTACAAACAAAGGTGAATATATGTTACACTTACTGGATATTCATAGGCAATTGTGCTTTTACTTTCATAGAACAAAACATTTCAGAAAAACAGATCAATTGTTTCCTTTGTGGATTCCAAATTAGGCAAGCTGGTTACAAAGGTAACCTTATACAGATGGCTGACTGATTGTGTAGCCTTTGTCTGTAATAAATTGGGCCTTTCCTTACCAAAACCTTTGAGAGCCCATTCATCTAGATCCATGGCAACATCATCAGTATTTTTAACCTTGGTGTTCATGGACAATATATGTGTGGCTGCTACTTGGACTAATACTCATACTTTTATTACTCATTACAAATTGGATCGTGCCTCGAGGGGAAGAGCAGCATTTGACTCATCTGCCATCAGGAATAGTCTTTCTTAGAGTCCTCCTGGGATTTCGGGTAGCTGGGTACTCTGTCCCAATTGTTGAGGAATGAATGAAAATTGACAACATCAGATAAAAAAAGTTATGTACTCACCATAATGTTCTATCTGTGTTGTTCATTTTCATTCTTCCTCACCTCCCCTCTCACCAACCCCTTGCCTATGAACTAATGACTTCTGGAAGACCAAGACCTTGTAAGAGAACCACTGTTCCTTATATAGAGTTCCAGATATAGATTTCTGTTACCAGAATGCTAATATTTCTTTTGATACTATAAGCCAGCAAACAAGATCTAAGGTATGTTAGGGGATAGAGCATTATGAGTAAAGGAGGTGCTTGAGAGTTTGCTAGTGGTCACGAGCTGAAAATAATGTCTGAGTTTGATTTGAGGGTCGGATCCAAACTACTTTGAGGGGTGTTTTATTAATGAGGTAGTTTCCCTGGGTGGCACATATCTTGACATTGAGTTTTAAGCAGTGGTTTTATCACCGGTCATTTGTGTTAGACCTTCCTGTAATATGTTAGAATCTTGGGGGGGGGATTTCTATGATTGTTCCTAGCTTGCAATCATCTGCAAGCTTGGTAAGCCAGTGGCCCCTGACATTGACTGTGACTTCTGAAAAATAGATGCCAAAGAGAAGCGGACCCAGAACAGAGCCCTGTGGGATGCCACTGCTAACTGGCCTGTTTGTGGAGGTGGTATCTCCAATCCTAACTTCCTGGGTCCTGGCTATGAGCTAGCTGGCTGTCCAGTGAGTTACATAGCAGTTTATACCTAATTCCATGAGCTGGTTTACAATACCCGAGTGGGGTATTGTATCAAATGCCTTAGTTAGGTCAGGGTAGGCAGTATGCACTGTTTTACCCTCATCCATTGCCTTGGTGACCTTTCCAAAGAAGTCCACTAAGTTCTGTTGGTATGATCTGCCTTTGATAAAACCAAGCTGGGTCCAGTATCTAAAGGTTTCCTATGTCCTTGTTAATCATTTCCTTGATAATTCTTTCCATGACTTTACATATGGGACTAGTCAGACTAATGGATCTTAAGTTCCCAGGATCTGTTCACGGTCCACCCTTGTGCAGAGAGATGACCATTGTAGCCTTCCATTCATATGGCATAAAGCTTGTGCTGTAGTTGAATAGTTACATCAGTGGCCCTTATAGGTTATATTTCAGGCTATTTAGGAGGCATCTTAGGATATTACTGGGGTCCACTGAAACTATATACTTGGCTTTAGAGAGTACATCTAACACCTACTCCCTACTGATAATTGGAGGGATTATGTTAAATGGTATTTCCTGGTGAGTGGCTGGGAGTGACAGGGAGATAATGTTGGAGATTAATTTGCCAGCCAGAGGATTTGCTATGTCTCTCAGCTCCAAGAGTGTGGATCCATTTACCAACAGTTCGGCAGACTGTTGTATGCTGCTTTTTAGGTTTTAGGCATAGCTAAAGAAGGCTTTATGGTTGTCTTTCACCTGGGATGCTATCATTACCTCAAAATTTGCTTTGCTGGATTTAATTAATTCTCATAGTTGTCTGCTCAGTTTGATGAGATAGTTTTTATCTTTTTTGGTGTTACAATTTCTAATTTTAGTTATGATTTGTTTCTTTTGTTGCACAACCTGTTTAATTTTGGGTTCCATCAGGGTGGTTTGATTTTTGAGTTAGTTTGGGGATTATGTCTGGTAGCACAGCAGCCTGTATGCAGTAATTGACATGGTTGTACAGATCTTCTGTGGATAGTTCTGCATACGCTGCAGTATTGTCTGGGTTTAGAGGGGTTTGAAATTTTGACAGGTTAGCACTTATTAAAAGGTAGTTTGCCTTGGAGTATTTTCTGTTACAGGGTTTTCTGGAGTTACAGAATTGATTCTTATTTCAAAGGAGACTGCTTTGTAGCCTGACCTTACCAGAGAGGACACAGCACTTGGGGGGAGGGACAGCATTCTCCCATATTTGTGAGTACCAGGTCCAATATGTTTGTACCTCTAGTAGGCATATGCACTAACTGGTCCAGGGTGTTTGTGTTTACAAAGTCTAGGAACCTCTGTGCCTGAAAATTTGGTGTAGTGTAGGATTCCTAGTTTATAGAGGGATAGTTAGTCTCAACTGAGTATAGCATTTGGTTGAATGATGAGTTTCTCCAGTAGGTCTGAGTTATGGATTTCATGGGACATAGAGGATGATATGTAACTTGTTAGGATATGGAATGGGACTTTGTTTAAGGTAATCTGTACATAAAGGAACTCTATTGTGTCATCCTATTTAACCATCCTAGAAGTATCCTTGTTACTGATGTAGATCATGATATCATCACCTTTAGTCCATGTCTGTACAGTTGATGGTCTAACTGTGTGGGAGAAACTGAAGCCTTGCACTGATGGGGTACTCTCTGCAGCTTTAAACCTTCTCTCGGTAACTGCACAGATGTCTGCATTCTCCAGGGTGAGGAGAGCTTGGAGCAAATGGAGCTTCTTGTTTAGACTTGTAGCATTGACCAGTAATACCTGTAGATTTCCTTGGGTAGATGTTGCTATGTTGGAAGGTTTATCAATTTGGCATTGCCTAAAAAAAGTTCTGTGGGGGGAGTACAATGTTTTAGCCAATATTTAAAAGCCTAAAAGGGAGAGGTGCAGACCATCCTTGGCAAGGAAACATGGTTTGTAAACCATGTCCTCCCTTGCTGACAAATATTGTATTCCCATAGAATGACACCAAAAACTAAGCCATTACAGAATGCTTAGAACTGATGTTTTCAATTTTCATTCTATTCTCAACTTACGGGCTCGGATCTGACTTGGCCATTACAATAGCTTGTGGTAACAAAAAAACTCTCAAGCTTCTACCTTACCTATAATGCATACTTATTAAGTAGCCCAGATTTTGTTTGCCGCTGTTCCCTTTAGATATGGAGACCATTTAAATACTTTTTTCTGCGTATTCTCTATTTATATTTAAGCATAGCTTATACGCCTTACTAAACAACTGTTTTTTCTTGCTATAAATTCCCTTTCCTTTTCTGTATGAAAGTACCTCTGAATATTTTCGCTAGTGTTCTTCCCCTTTACACTTAGTGTATTCCCTTTTTTACCATTTTTGGTATTCTCCACCTTTTGTTGTTTATTTCTCTTTCAAAAAAAAAAAGCTTTCTATTCTTAATTTGTTTTCTTGCTTTAACTTTTCTTTTCAGTATGGCAGATAAAAGGGCCTGCTGGCTTTAAAAAGTGTGGGAAGTGTCAAAGGAAAATGCCTTATTCTGACTCACATACATTGTGTGTCTATTGTTTGGGACCCTTTCACCTTCAGGAAGATTGCTCTGTATGCCATGTGTTCAACCATAGTGGTCTGGTTGAACACAAAAGTAAGCTGATATTTAAAGGTCTTCTTCAATTTGCGTTCCGCAAGCCGTTATCTGGAGCTTCCCCATCAGATAAACCAAAAAGGGCAAATCTACATCATCATCTAGCCCTTTCTCTTTTTCTTCTTCAAAAACTTCAGAGAAATGTAAGAAGAGACTTCTGTCCGCTCTGGCTTCTACGTCGGATCTGCCAGTCAAAGACCCAAGCTTTCAGATCTTACAACCTCCTCGAATCCGAAAGTTCATAGGTTCATAAGTTCATAGGTTGCTACTAGGCTATCAGCCCTAGGGCCTATACAAGCCTAGCCATAACAATTCCCTGGCTATTTCTTCCCACAGTATTTACTTCCCTGGACCCCTGTCTAGCAAGGTGACTGACGTGATCCCCAGGGTTAATTTCCTATCTCATATCCAATCAACAAGGTTCCTTTTGAAGAGGGCCAAAGAAGCGCTCTGCTTGACATGTATGGGCAGACTATTCCAGAGTATGGGGAGTCTCTGGGTCAGGAACCCATTCCTCCAGCATGTTTTGTTCATTGTGATGACAACGTTTAGATCCTTGGAGCATGTGTCTTTGTGGGATTGGGATTTATTTAAGTGTAGCATGTCCAACAGCTCTGGGTTTGACATGGCCTTGTATGTTAAGCAGAGAATGCCTCTGAGTAGACGATATGTGACAGAGTGTAGGTGGAGTTGTTTTAGACGGTCAGCATAGGGCATCTGCTTTAGGCCTGTGATTCTTTTAGTGAGGTATTTCTGTGGCCTTTCCAGTTGTTGCAGATGTCTTGAGAGGTACATACCAAACGGGGCATTGTATTGTATAATGGATCTCATGGCAGATGAGTACAGTGGGACAATGACCTCCTTTTTTCTGGATGAAAAGCCCTTAGTGATGAGGTGTGCCACATAGAAGGATTTCCTGACTGTTGTGGTGATGTGTTTATCGAAGGTGAGACCACTGAACATCTGTGTCCCTAAATCTCTTATCACACGTTCGGTGTTTAGAGTACTGCCACCTATTTGGTAATTATCGGGTATATGTTTTTTCCCAAAGGGGATAACTATACATTTCTTAGCATTGAGCTTGAGCCCATGGCCCTGGCATCAAGCATCTGTTTCTGTAAGGCTCCTTTGTAGAATATCCACATCATTTGGGGATTCAATAATGGCTTCCAGTTTGCAGTCATCTGCGAACTAGACCTGACCAACAAGGGGGCGACCATAGGTGTGGAGCATCAATTTCCCATGTTGGTAATGACCATATCTAATGTTGGCCTGTACTTCAGAGAAGTAGATGCCAAACAAGACCGGTCCCAGGACTGAACCCTGAGGCAATCCACTTGTCACTTGTCTGGAGCAGGATTTTGAGTCGGTCACTTTTACAGTGTGGGTTCTGTCAGTAAGCCAGTTGGCAACCCATCGAGTGACATAGGGATTAATGCCCAGCTTAGTAAGTTTATCTATGATTCCAGAGTGGTGGATGGTGTCGAAGGCCTTGGCAAGGTCCAGATAGGCTGTGTGGACCACCGTACCCTTGTCCACGGCTCTGGAGACTGATTCGAAGAAGTCAATCAGGTTCAGGAGACAAAATCAGCCCTTCACGAACCCAAACTGTGTGGGGTCCAGTGTTTGAAGGTTGCCAATGTCTTTCTTTATAAGTTCCATGACAATACGTTCCATGACCTTGCAGATCAGGCTCATCAGAATGATGGGGCGGTAGTTCCCGGGATCCAAGATGGACCCCCCCCCCTTGTGGAGTGGGATAACGATAACTGTAGCTGTGCGCCACTCAGTGGGCATGAAGCCTGATGTGAGGCTATGATTAAACATGACACATAGATGAGGTGCCAATTCATTTTGTAGTTCATGTAGTAAACAGCCTAGGATGTCATCTGGTCCAATGAATACTGTATTCTTAGCTTTGGAGAGTGCATTTTACCTGTGTGGCCATTATTTCTGGGATTTAGCAATCTTTCGGTATTGAGATGGGCCCTTTAGGGGGAGGGGGGGGTGAAGTTTGCACTGAATCAATCTGCCAGGATATTGGCAATATCCTTGGGATCAGTATATTTAATGCCAATCTGTTGTAGCTCAGAGCAGATCTGAGCATTGCCATTTAGATACTTGACATAGCTATAGAATGCCTTGTGGTTGTCTTTGGAATCTTTGGCAATTTTATTTTCATAACTAGCTTTGGAGGATTTTATGAGGGGATCTCAGCTTCTTACTGAGGCTGGTAAGGGAGTTTTTTGCATCCTGGGATTTTCCGCAACAGTTTCTTCCTTTTGTTGTGAAGTTTGTTTATGGCAAGGGACCACCAGATTGACTTCCTTTTTTTGGAGTAGAGCGTCTTCGTTCTATTGGGGATGGCACGATTCATGCATGAGTGGATGTGCTCGTACAGTGCCTTAGTGTAGGATTCAGCAGTTGAAATTTCAGTTCCCGTCTGCATGGGTGTCATGAAGTTTGTCACTTCTGATTTGAGACAAGAAGTTGGCTTTGGAGAAGTTTTTTATGGAGGTTTCCTTACTGGGGGGTGGGGGTGGGATGTGGATGTCAAGGGTGATTAGCTTATGGTCAGACATGACCAACAAGGGGACGACCATAGGTGTGGAGCATCAATTTCCCATGTTGGTAATGACCAGGTCTAGGATATTGGAGCCCCTGGTGGGACTAAGGATTAGTTGATCCAGGGCATTGGAATTTATGAATTCCAAGAACCGTTGGGCAAAGGTGTTGGTACCCAAGTAATTTTCCCAGTTAATGGCAAGGTAGTTGAAATCACACAGTATTAGGGTGTTTGGTTGTATCTTAATATTTTCCAGTATGTTTAGAAAGGTGTAGTGAGAATCTTGGGGCATGGTGGGGGATCTGTAGCAAGCTACAATTTGGATTTCAGTCTTACCTAGTGTTTTTTGCACCTGTAGAATTTCAGATGCATTGTGTTGGGCAACTAGCCTGGTGTTGTGAATATCCTTGGTGAATATGGACACTCCTCCACCTTTAGTGTTTTGGTCCTGGTTTGGTGGCCGAAAAGTGTGGTAAGAGTTGTAGCCTGGTATTGTAGGGGAGCTCTCTGGAGCCTTGAACTAGATCTCAGTTACTGCACAGATATCAATGTTCTCCATTTTTAGGAGTGCCTCGAGAGACTGCATTTTGAGGTTTAGACTCTTAGCATTGAGTAGCATTACCTTCAGATTTTGCATGCTTGTGCCTGTTACATTGGTGGTTTTGTCCTTTGAACTTTGCCTAAAAAAGGCACAATAGGGGTGGCAAGAGTCTTAGCCAGTAACCTAAATCCCAGGGGCGACAGGTGCAGACCATCTCTGGCAAAGCATCGTGGTCTGCCGATCATGTCGTTCCAGGCAGACAGTTACTGGATCCCCTTTGAATGACACCAGAAGCTTAGCCAATTGTTGAAGTCAATAAGTTTGCCCTTATACTGTGGTATCATTCTAGGTGAAGGCAGGATGCTACTCAGGGCTAGGGTCATACCTGTCTGGGGCATATGATCCAAGAGCTCTTCCATGTCTCTTTTCATGTAGTCCAGGGAGGTACGTCTCAAGTAATTCACTCCAACATGGACAATGACAGAGTCATATTAGTACTTGTTGTGGAGTGACTTGAGTGCATGTGTTATGTGGCAGATCCTGGCAGCCGACTGTAATTTTCTCCTTGTTCAGCCTTGTGAGTGGGACATCAGTGAGCCTGACTATAGAGTCGCCTATAACTGAAGTGTTGGGTACGCTGTCCTGCCTTAGGGGCTGTTGTTGGGTGGCACAATGGTGTTGTGAGCTATGTGACATTTTGGTTGTGATTGGCGTTTGTTTGCATTTCAGCTTCATAGATCTTTGTTGTTTGGACAGGTTACTGTTAAGGGCCTTCACATATGTAGGTTTAGTGTTGCTACGTGTGGGTATTGGTGGTGTGGGTTTAGAAGGGCTATATGTTGCTTGATTTATAGTGCGGGTGTTAACCTTCTCCTCTTGACTGTCTAGCACAATCTTGGGTGGAGAGGGCTTTGCTTCCAGTTTGGCTATGTAAGTGCATCTCTCGCAGGTTGTAGTCTTGGGTGGTAGGAGGAGAGGGTTGTCTGTGTACATGAGGCAATTGCTGCATTGCCCCAGTATGCCCAGATTCACCAGGTGGACAGAAGCAATCACTGGAAGCTGACCCATGGACATGCCTAGATAGGTGCTTATTAATTTAAGTACTAAGAACTGGTTTTCTCTTGACAAGTGAGGAAAGTCAAGTGCTGTAGTAATTTGTAGTTTATTTAGTGCTTACAACGAGTTCTGAGCAAGTCCTGAGCACAAGTAAACAGTTTTGAGTGCTGAAACTATAAAATCTGGCTACTTCTAGCTAAAACTAACTAGTTTTAGCACCAATCCCAAGAAGAGAAGCAGGCCACAGGCTGTTTGGTAATCCACAGCCTTAAACCAGATGATGCAATGGTCTGCAGGCTTGTAGCCTTTTTCTGGTAGACGCCTCAAATAGCAACCAGACCAATCTGGATATTACCCTCACAACTTTACATCCTTGCCAGTTACAATGCCACTTTCTACTTCAAACAAGTAAGGGTTTCTTGTTTTATTGCCTTGGCTATATTAACTGATAGCCTAGTTACCTTCCTTAGAGTAAAAAAACATTAGTTGCAGTTACTTGTTGTTGAATTTTGCTCCCCGAGCTTCCAGGCATTGTTCCGTTGTTTCATTTGTTTTGTTTTTTTTTTCTTTTTTTAGGTCAGAAGTTAGCCATGGACAAAATTGTCCTCTTAGCCTTTTGTGAATTGGGGAAAATAGTGTTTTGACTTGCTGCCAGAGTTTTCTTGAAGATGTCTAGGGCAGTATCAGAGCTGTCCTTGGTGTAGAAAGGTGCCCAATTTGATTGTAGTAGAGCATTCACAGCAGATTCTTTGGATTAATCATACCCATAAGGAGATAATTGGTCTGTGGTCACTGAAGATGCTGGAGAAGACACTGATATGTAGACATCTGTATTTTATATTTGTTAATGTTATATTTAGAGTAGAGTTCATGCCAGTGATGAGGTTGGGTCTGGTAGGTTGTTTAACTGGTTCAGTCCAAATTGTTATATTTCTGCAACATGGTATATAGCTAGGGATCCTGAGCCATTAGTATTAAAGTTCCTTATAATAATGGCATTGTTTGAGATCCCAGCAAAGTGGATGCTGTTAATGATGTTTTGCTTTGTTGATAAAGGAGGGAAAATGTTTCCTGATGTTACATGGAGGTAAATATGTCAACCAAGAGTAAGACTGTCATGAAACCAGTTAGGGCTTCTATTATAAGACTCTAGGAATATTTCACACTACTATAAAAGGATTCTTTTTCATTAGTAAAAGTGATCCATCTCTTGCATAAGTCCTAGCTCTGTTATCAGTAAAAGTATTACAGTTACTGGAAATCATTTGGGATAGGCAGAAGTCATCCTTAAGCCAAGTTTCAGTTATGGCTATGATACGCAGATTTTCTGTAAGGAGCCAAGATTCAAAAGTGGTCCATTTATTATTTATGTTGGCTATATTATCACAAGCAGAATATAGCAGAGCTTCACAAGAATTTTTTTCTTTGCTATGATGGAAGTGTCATATTTTGTTGCAGAGATAGTTGTATTAGATGTTGCTGTCTGCAGTTTGTATGTGTTATTGCAGAGTTTAGATCATTACTGACTGACTCTGGTACAGTGATAAAAGCGACAGTATTACGTTGGGTAAGTTTTTTTACTGCTGTGACTGTTTATTGAGTGGAAGAGAGTCACTGAGGTAAAGACAGGATATTAATGTGACAAGTATCAGTGTGTACTAAGATGGAGGGCTTTCATAAAAGCCATATGGGTAATTTAAATGCTAAAATTGTGGATTAGAATGTAATATAGGTGAATGTGTTATGTGAATAATGCTGGGAAGGCTTTTATTTCTCAAATGATGGAGTCAGTAAGCAAAGAAGCCTTGTGTTTTGATGATGATGGAGGTAGCTAAGCAAAGCAACAGACTACAGCTAGAGTTATAAAGATTTTGATGATAGTGAAGATATTTAAGTAATGAAACAGAGTATAGATAGGGTTATGACGATGTGAAGTGCTGTCTATGAAAGTTTAAACAAGTGACATTGAACTGTAGTAGCGTGTTAAGTTGGAAAGTAGTAATGGTTTGGGGGAATTGATAATGTTACTATGTGGTCAGTTTAGGACAAATTGGTGAAAAAATTTGTATTTTGTGAATATGAAATTAAATGGTTAGGTAAGGTGGGTGTTTTAAGGTGGGAGTGGAAGTGAACAATGATAAAACAGGTTTTGGTTGTTGAGTGTAGGTGCAGGAAGTGGATGTGTTGTGTCAATTATAAAGTAAATGTTATGGCATAGGTGGAAATGGAGACAGGGTGAGGAGCAAATTGCACATAACCTAATATGTACTTTACAGTGGCTTCAGTCATTAAGTTTAAGTACTGAATGACTATACTGCTCTAACTAGCCTAATCCCATTTAACTATCTTACTTCCAGGAGAGGTCTACCTTTTATCGGTCAAGGTATGCAAGGCTATATTATAAAAGTGCAAGAAAATGTTTGTACTTACATAAAGCACTAGAGTGGTTAATGCCTTTTAAAGTGTAGCTTGTGAGCTGTATCTTTCAGGAAGTTCTTCCACATGTGCAGTGCATGGGATTTGGGGCAAACCCATCAATAACTGAAGACGTCCATCATAAATCACCGCCACAGTAGCTTTAGCCCTGTGGGTTATATCCTGCCAAGTATATAACAGCTGGCTAGACTTCCAAAGCCTTTGGCTTCCTGCATACATGTGCCCAGTCTGCTGACAGCAGTTATAACCTTTCTTTCTTTCTTTCTTTCTTTCTTTCTTTCTTTCTTTCTTATTTTCTTTCTTTCTTTCTTTCTTTCTTTCTTTCTTTCTTTCTTTCTTTCCTTTGTCTAAGGTAATGAAGGAACTGTGTCAGAATTGTAAAATTAAATACCTCTGCATGAGTTATATAAATGTTTTAAAATTAAACAGCTCAGTATACCATCCTCAAATGGATGGGTTGGTAGAGAAATTTAATAAAACTTTGATCTATGCTAAGAAAAGTCATGGGCCAAGATAGAAAAATGGACACTTTACTGTCCTATTTAACATTTATTATATGAGATATGTCTTGGGTCTCTGTAGGCGTCAGTCATTTTGAGTTGTATGGAAGGCACCCTAGAGGAATTTTGGATTAAGCCAGACTACATGAGTTCCTGCCTGGAGACTAGTCCTACTACCCACTATGGAAAATATCAGGTCCAGTGGTAGGCCCAATATGTAGTGAAAGAGAAAATTGGGGAGGTTAACTACAAAGTTAGGCAACAAGAACAAATGAAGCCTGAGTAAATTTATCACATGGTGGGTGTTTAAGGTGAGAGTGGAAGTGAAAAAAGGTAGAACAGGTTTTGGTTATTGAGTGTAGATGCAAGAAATGGATGTGTTAGGTTAACTAAGAAGTAAATGTTATGGGATGGGTGGGAATGGGGATATGGGGAGGAGCAAAGTTGCATCTAGCACATCTGGGTGTTGGCATAATGGTTAAGGTGTTTACCTTACACACACATATGGCACAGGGTTTGAGTCTCCCCTTTGAAGGGAAATTGGATAGGCTTAACATGTTCTGGAAGGGCATCTAGCCTAGTACTTACCTATGTACCAATGAACATCAAATTGCAGAAACCCTAGAAGGAACCTGCAATCTTACAAGCAGAGGTGCCCAGCTGATGTTTAGACTTAAAATTAGACAGATGAGTTTGTTAGTGCATCAGAAAAATGCAGGTGCATGACTTTGTCAAAAGGAAGATAAGGATGTATCCTCTACTATATCTGGCAAAACCAACTTAATCCCATATGCTATTGTCACCTTACTCAGGGAGATAGTTAAGCTGAAAAAATGTAGAATACCAGAGGCAGAAAGACAAGCCATAAGGCAGGAAATAAAATGGATGTCACAGCTAGGGGTTATTGAAGAATCCTGTAGAATCTAGAATAGCCCGGTTGTATTCACCCCTAAGTCTGACAGCAGTATCAGGGCTTGGAATGACTTACATCACCTCAGTGAAGTGTCTAAGTTAGCTGCCATCCTGATGTCCTGGAGAGACTAATCAAAAGGCTTGGCAATGACAAATACTTTACAATCATGACTTCACAAAAGGGTAATGGCAAATCCCACTAACAGAGAAAGACTGAGAAAAATTGTCTTTTTCTAGTCCCATGAGTTTTGCCAGTATGCATTTCTACCACTGGTCTTCATGGTGCCCCATCCTCCTTTCCAAAATTAACAGGCTGAGTTCACATTAGGTATGCTGCTGTGCACAATATCATTATATTCAGTGAAGTCTGGGAGACTCATTTACCTAAGGTACAGGCTATGTTAGATATACTACAAATGGCTGGATTAATAGCCAGTCCTTATAAATGTGAACTAGGAATGATAACCGCAAAGTCCCTGATGTTCTGAACAGAATCATTGGACAGAAAGTAGTGAGAAAGCAGAAACAAATGAAGCTTTAGAAAAGCGGTTGCAACCTCTTATCAAGCATTAGATTAAAGCATTTCTGAGCTAGCAGGTTATTACAGGAAGTTTATACCAAACTTTGCCAGCATGGCATTTCCTCTTCCTGAGATTACAAAAGCTAGAGCACCATATAAAGTAAAGTGGACTGAGGAGGCTAACAAACCCTTCTCGTCATTAAGAACAGCCTTATGTTTGGCCCCAGTGTTATCTTTCACAAAATCTTCCAAATCTTCTGTTCATTACACGGATGTGTTGGAACTGGGTTTGAAAGTAGTTCTGCCACAAGGCACCAGGGTGAAGAATATTCCTGTTTCCTTAACAGAAGACTCAATCCTCATGAATGGAAGCATATTACAATTGAAAAGGAATGTTTCACAATTAAATCGTCTTCAGAATCCTTGTATTTATTTGTTGGGTCACCTCTTTATTTTAATTACAGATCATGCCCCATTGTAGTTGTTGTCTAGACATAAAGAAAAAAATTCAAAGTTGACCACGTGAGCTTTGGCCTTATAACCTTTCTGTATTAACTATCTTTACAGACCTGGTACTTTCCACATTAATATGGACAGTCTCTCCCATATTAACAGTCTGTCTGCAACAGTAGTATGACCTCCTGGTTCTATAATGGGTGGAAGTCAGGAAATGCATTGGTATGGGGTTGGGTAAAGGATGACCAGTATTTTAGTCATAGGTGGCTGAATTTACTTCAGTCTGAACTTCCAGAAAGGGGAGTTTGCCTAAAAACAGGACTTCAGAAAGGTTTAATAAGTTCAGACTGAGACAGAGAGGAACATGTATGTAAAACTGCATAATAACCTGGATCAATGGTACCGTGACAGATTACTGCTTTGTAGAAAAAACACTGTGCAGCATTCCTTGTGAGGAAGATGCAGACAAGGATCCTTGTCCTAAAAGATGCTGTAAAGGAAGTCTGAAGAGGGAGAGAGGAAGATTGAGAGATCCTGGATGTAACTGCTTTTTATCCAGTGGGACTGCAACCAGACAGAAGGAGTGAAATGTGAGCTACATTTGGACTGGTGTCTTGTTTGACTTTATTTGACCTGCTTGGTATACTGAGACCGTGGAGCTAAAAAACTTAATTAATAAAATGTTTTGGTTCTTCCTGAAAGAGGAACTGAACCTCAGCAAAGTAACTGTTAGTTTTGTTGTTTAATATCAGGAGGAAGTCAAAAATATTAATTGCTAGATGCAGACAGGATGGAACTTAATTTTATTAACTAGTTTATGTTGAAACTCTGGTGAAGAAAGCTAATTTCTATTATTGGCATTTTTTGTTGTTTATTTTCAAATAGCTCACAGATTTTAAGAAACATGTTTCCTTCCTGCATCTGTTTTGTAAAAGGAGGCAAATTCACATAGCTGAAGCTACAGTTCTGTCAGTACAGGGCTATTAGTGTGTGTGTGTGTGTGTGTGTGTGTGTGTGTGTGTGTGTGTGTGTGTGTGTGTGTGTGTGTGTGTGTGTGTGTGTGTGTGTGTGTGTGTGTGTGTGTGTGTGTGTGTGTGTGTGTGTGTGTGTGTGTGTGTGTGTGTGTGTGTGTGTGTGTGTGTGTGTGTGTGTGTGTGTGTGTGTGTGTGTGTGTGTGTGTGTGTGTGTGTGTGTGTGTGTGTGTGTGTGTGTGTGTGTGTGTGTGTGTGTGTGTGTGTGTGTGTGTGTGTGTGTGTGTGTGTGTGTGTGTGTGTGTGTAAGTGTGTTATTTATATTTAGATATAGATATAAATAGATATATACACATACATATATATGTCACTCTATTATACTCCATATTGAGTCCCAGCATATAAAATATAATTAAAAAATCTGAACCCCAAAACTTACTGTTACTTGTTTAAGCACTTTTTAAACATTTCCAACTCCTTCCACCCCCCCCAACTTGGGCTCTATGCCTCCCCCTCATACATTGTTACTTGTATATATACCAGCGTCCTAAGTGATGTACCTCAGACTACAAGTAATACTCCAAGATATTGTTCACTCAGACTTAATGTCTTCTTCCACATTTGTACCTGCAGTTGTGCTATCCAAGGATGGCAATTGCAATCTTCAGAATTTCAACAGGCCAATAAATTTTAAATATATCTGTATTTCTGTACGTCTGTGTGTGTGTGTGTGTGTGTGTGTGTGTGTGTGTGTGTGTGTGTGTGTGTGTGTGTGTGTGTGTGTGTTGATGCAGATATATAGATAAAGATATGAACATATTGCTTATTTTTGAGCACACAACTTCCTGAGTGTCAAAATCTTGAATAACACCTTTTGAAACCGCCAACAAATGAAAACAAAAATGAAACAGGCAGCCAGGCTCCACACAAATATTTAATAAACTAAGCGCTTTCGTCTGAAAATACAAAGGACTTCATCAGATGAAGCCTTGGCTGCCTGTTCATTTTTATTTTCATTTGTTGGAGTTTTTTTGTTTTTAGTTCACGTTTTGAAACCTCCTTTCTCTAACAAACTCCCTGAACCCCACATGCTAAAACCTGCATAAACAGCCCATGTTGTACACTGCAATGGTCGCAAAAGGAAAACAATTTCCTTTTTTGAACAGTCGACATATATAAATAGATAACCCCCTAACAGTACTTTCAGAAACACATTGTGTCAGTAGTGGTAGGTACCGTTTGGGAAAGGGTTTTCATACTGTAATGGAGAGGGCTAGTGGTAGGGCAGGGAAAAGATTAGAGTTAGGCTTAACATAAATGTAGGTAGGATGGCTAGGAGGTTTTTCTCTCCTGCAAGACCTTTCTCATGTATGGCTAACCCTCACTCCAACACATTACTTTATGAAAAGCCGTTTCCCTGAATAGCTGTGCAATCCAACCCAAGGTGTCCCTATGTGTCAAGAGTGTTTATTGGGGGAGGAGGTATGTTAGTCTGGAAGTTAAATATATTCACTGGCCAGATTTGTGTGTGACTTAACAAGGCTAATACTTTTTAATTACAAAAGTCATCACAAAGAATCATAAGCACATACCCTAGAATGAATGAATGTGTATGACTAGGATCTGAGTGTGAAGTAGATCCCCTCGGTTATACATTATGATGGGCTGAATTTTTATACAGAAGGAGTGAGAAATTAATGAACTGTTAGATCCTACCCATTCATTTACAACCACTTGATCTATAAATTATAAATCTCACAGGTATCAAAGAATTGTTCTTAATGTTCTGTTATTTAATATTTGCAGTGGAAAGGAAGGTGCGAATATTATATGTTGCTTGAAGAAAAACAGCCAAGAAATTATGGACTGAAATAAAAGTTAAGATTTGAGGAGACCAAGAAGGCACTCACACTTCAATGAAATAGAATATGAGGACGTATTGGAAGATAAATGTTAGATAAAGGAGAAAATTACAGTAGATGGATGAATGAATACATTAATCTTAGATAAAGCAATCATAATATTAATATGAATAACCAAGTGTTGTTATGGTATCAGTAAGTGAAAATCTGAATTATTCTATTTAAAATGATATTAACAGTTACTATTATTTCAGCGTTGTGTTTATTAGTGGTTGTAATTATTATATTTAGTTTGATGTTGAAAAATGTAACTAGTTTATTTGACTTTGACCTTCTTGTCTAAATACGTCACTCTTGAATGAATATATCTTATATCTACTTTTCTTTCCGTAAATGTTATGGGATCTTTTAACATTCAAGTGAATGATCATTAGCCCAGGTAGACAAGTGTCCTTTTCGACACCTTATTTGAAGGATGGCTTCTCAGAAGTGCAGCATTCTCCCATACTGCATTGCAGTATCAGTATGAATACATGCACCTGGAATAAATCTAGAACCCACAGTATTCTGACATTCCCAGTGTCAAAGTCACAGTCACAAATGCTACCTGTTAAACCAGTGTTACTGCATTGTATTGTAATATACACAATGTTCAGACAAGTTCTGTCATTTCAGTTTTAGGCAGAGTCAGTCTTATGCACTGCAGAAAAAATAGGAAAGAAAAGTCAGGCATACTCTATTAGAAAATAACAGAGTGTAGTTATCTATATAAGCATGGAAGTAATTTATTTTGCAAACTGCAAGTGTACATCAGTGAGTGTAATATTATAATGCAGTTGTTAAGTACATGACAAGAACTTTAATGCTATTCCTGCTTATTCTAAACACTAATTGTTCATCACTGGCCCCAAGATCACTAAACACACCCATCAAATTTCCCCTTGACCTTAACACTAAAGCATAATTTCAGTCCTTCACCAGAACTGTGTTGTTTATTTTAAAGAGTAACTGCAGTCACTTTTTAATTGATTTGAACAGTATAAGTCATAAAGGCTATATAGACAGTAAATGGATGATGCCAGAGGATTACTGCTCTCCATTCTCATTACCCTGTGCCACACTGCATGCAACTATGAAGGGCGTAGACTGTTCATGTTTAGTCTGGGTAATCATCTGAACTGTAATACAGAAGTGCACACATACACAGATGGGCTTACACAACTTTTGGATTCATGGTATATAATTATCAGTGAATGATATGTTTTAATGGGCAATCTATGAAATTGTCAGTAAATGTTCCGACATTTAGACCATAAGTTCCCTCCTTCAAGCACAGCAGGTGTTTTATTGCTTATTTGTAGATGGGGCAGTTACTTTGTGTTTTAAGTGACCATTATAAGGCAATAAAGATAATGCTGTATGAAGCCAAGGACTTCCCTTTTATGTTACAACATCCACCATAAATGTAGGGGCATTTTGCTTCTGCCCTGAAGAACTCAGTACACAGACTGCATGTGCAAATGATAGACTTGTACAGTGTGCAAAGGAACTGATTGTGTATTGTGAAACGTAACAGGATGCAGCTGCATGTTAACATTTTATGTATGAGAGCACCCAGTCATAGCCGAACCATTGGTGCAGAGCAAATGTGACAGCAACATTTGGGGAGTGGATGGTGGTACAGACGCAAAGATATGGTATGGACAGTAGACAGGAAGACATGTCAAGGGTGCGAACATTTTTTAAAGCCTTGCTTTCTGCACCATATTATAAACACTAAACAATATGTTAGTACACCTCTTTTTCAATCTGCATCTTTACTCTTAAGAAACTACAGAATGCTTCCATCAGTAATGGTAGTCAGAATTGGATCGTGGTCCAGTGGGGTCCTAGGCAGGGTAATATATCAAGGCACTCCCCCCATCCCACAGTCAATCCAGTGTCCCATTACTTGGCTGTCCCTCCCCAGTAACTATGAACACTACTCAAACTTGTCAGTATGCATGCTGTTTCTTCTTTACATCTACAGTGATTACAGATATTTGAATTTAATTTCAAACTTTTATTTCAAATGTTATAGCACAAACACCAATATCCATTTGCTAAACAAAACTATACAGTCTCACAATGTAAACAGACTTAGCATGAACAGTTAACTTCACTGTCTTTGAAACTCACATTCATTGAAACTGCATTGAAACCCACATTCATAGAAAATATATCTGGCCAGTAGTGGATTTAAGTGTACTTTTGGGCTGTTTTCAAACCATGTGTCCCTTGCACACATTTTTCTGGACCTTACACAAATATGTGTGTTCTTTGATTCACCTTCCTGATGTTATTAAATTATATTCCTTGTTTAATTAAGCACCATTTGTTAGAGTCTGTTTGGTTATGAACAGTTTTCCAGTGAGCAGTGAAACAAAATGTATAAACCAATAATGACAAATCTATCCATTTCAAAACATTTCAACCATAAAAGGCCACTCAGACCGTTGTCATTATAATACACCAATATTAGTCAATATGCACATTCTCTGCACAAGTAAAAGTCATCTGAATACTTACATATTAAAGAGATCTATAACTAATGAAGAGATTGCTGCTGCCAAACAACTTCATATTTCAGTGCTTCATCTACAAATTCAGTGTCTGCTGCCCTTGAAGAATAAATTGCCCATGTTACATTTTAAAAATAATGTTGTGGTGGTGATATGCCATAGGGAATGGCTGGCAAACTGACAGCAGTTTCATAGTTGCTAGGCATCTCATCCAAACTAAAACACATTCAGGAGTGCAGCATACCCCCCTTTCCTTTATGCTGCATCGATCTACCTTGTGTGGGAAGTGAACCCAAAGCCTTCTGTACCAAAAGCAAGTATGCAACCTGTTACATCACTGATGCAGAACAATACAACTTTAAAAATCTATGACTAACATTGATAGACCGTAATCCTCAGTGATTCACAAAAACAAAACATCAAGGGAAAAAAAATTAAAGCAGACATGACAGTTGTTTAGGTTTAAGACACTTTCCTACTTAATGCTTAGGATCTGATTCTGAGCAAAGACAATTAATTAGAGTGTGCCCCCTAACAGGGGCATTTCAAACAGACACACACACACACACACACACACACACACACACACACACACACACACACACACACACGCACACACACGGGTTCAGTGCATGCTTCTCTTTGCTCACAGGGAATTTGCAAACAGCCATATTTCTCTGCAGCTGACTGTCACTTCAGCCATGTGTCCCCAGTCAAATATACCACAGGGAAATGTCTCGCTGCCTAGGCGCCTGAACCCGTTTGTTCTGTATATGTTTCCATCTATTACTTAACTTTCTCATTGCCTGTGTGCTTCTGAGAGAAGGCTTGCACTCACTATCCTTGCATTATGTATCTCCCCATTTATAACCATTATCTACTTAACTTTCCCGCTGTTTCTAAAGATAACATTAGGACCTTATCCTGAGGTTTCTGGGCTTGCTGTGTGGAAGTTCTCCTGCAGGGTCATAATACTTGCTGTGTTCAGTTCCTAACACTGAGGCTTTTTTATTTACAGCAGTTTTATTTTTTTATTTTTGTAGTGAAGCCTGGGCCCCACAGCAAACATTGGTCCTAGGCAGCTGCCTAGGTCATGTAGAGCTGGATCCTGATCTGATTGTAGTGTTTTAAACATGAAGCAGAACTGGACCCCCTCTGTGAAACAAAGCAACAGTGTTCTCTCTAACAGCACTCAAATCTTTCGTTTGTGAAGTTCACATCATTTTTGATTTTTCAGAATATATATTATTATTCCTTACAGTCTGTGGGATGTGAATGCTCATAATATGGTGCTCAGGTATGCCCTCTCCTAGAAAGAGTTATCACTCTTAAAAAAATGTGTGTGTATGTATATGTGACCAATATGATGCTTTGTTTGTAGATACTGCTGCTATGATCAGATTTTTTGTCTAACTTTAACAAACACACGAGCAATTCTAGTATGAAAAAAATGTATGTACATTTCCCTGGTTATTGTAGTCCTGTATAAGACTACAGCAGTCAGAACAGAAAGAACAAGTACCTGGTGTAATGTGTAATGTTAAATTGTGTGTGTGTGTGTTTATCTATGTCTATTCATTTTCTGATTACATCACCAATCTGCAAACTGCCATCTTTTGAACTCCTACAGCTCTTTTCCCACATCTCACAAAAGTACACAACCTCCTATTACTGAACATAAACTTTCAAAGTATCTATAAAAAAAAGACTTTCATGCATGCCTATCATGTTATGGCCCTGGCATAGTTGTCGCAACAGAAACATTGCTAAAGCCAGAAATACTTGACAATGCAGTTCTGCCCCAGGTTTCAATATGATTATACTAGACAGATTACAAAAAATGAACAGATGGAATAGCAGTAATTAAAAAACACATTACAATTGACCCCATATCTTCATAAACTCCCACAATTTCATTATGCAGAGGTTGTAGCCACCCATCTAAAACTCAACAATAGCAAAACTGGGTCCCTATTGTTTCATCAAATGGCCACATTGTTGAATGGCATTTCATCGGAAATGCTGTTTGTCAAATCATTCTGGCTGAGATATCATTACATTCCCCACTGTAGTGCAATCTCAGAGTTGGTATACATAATTAGCCGGAGGTGTGGGGATTTGATGAAATGCTGTTTGACAATGTGGCCGTTTGAGGAAATAATATAGACCCAGCAAAACCATCTGCCTAATAGGGCTTTACATCCTTCCTGGAAGCAATGTAGCCACACTAGAAGAAATTCTGCATTGGCTACACAGTAATGTAAATAAAGAAACATTGATTAGAAACAAACCACCTAAACTCACCAGGCTTGAATTTTTCAATTTATCTCAGCTAGTAAAAGATAGCAAAAAATACAGAAAAACTCAAGCAAAGAAACAACTCTAGAATGGATCCTCACAAATAAACCCAATAATATTAATGCTAGTAGAACCCTACCAGATACTAGCAGCGACTACCTATAAACTTACATAATCAGGCAGCAGTTTAGCATTTATTGGCAAATGGTCTACAAACAAGTCCATAGCCAAAGATATTTCAAGCAAGAACATAATATATTTCTGGCTTAAAAATAACATAATTGGAGCTCCCTAAAACACTACCACTAGACGTGGCAGTCACTTATTTCAAAAAACATATTTTCAAGACCTGAAAAACACAAATCAAAACAATCCTAAATTTTTCTGGCAGTCCATAAAACAACTATTCACACAAGGGCAAACCTTGATCCCTTCTCCACCAACAAATAGCCCAAAGAAAATAGCAACACAGTTCAGCTCCCACTTCATAAACTTAGTCCTGTCACTCATCAAACAAAATGCTTCATCAACTCTTACTATCCCGGAACACCAAACTAATAATATACAATTCATATTCAACACTGTCCCCACCTCATCAATAAAAAATACTTACAAAAACTGAAATCTATACCTTAGCTGCCGACAAATTGTCGCCAGAGCATTTAAAAATAGCAGCAGAAGCCATAGTATTCCTGTATCCATTCTAATCAATAGATCAATAAAAGAAAAGTATGTTCCTAAGATTTGGAAAATGTCATACATCATACCTCTATATAAAGGCGATAACTCTATTGACATATCCAACTACTGACCAGTTGCCTTCTTCTTACCACTATCTATGATTCTAGAAAAATGCATACACTCACAACTAATCAAATACCTAATTGACCAGAACCTGTTCTTTCCCATTCAACACAACTTCTGATCTTATCATAGTACAAGTACCCTCACCAGCTTTACCAACACCGTCGATGAACTCAGAAACAATGGAAAACTAGTCTCATCCAACTCCCATCCCTACTTTTATGCATCGCCAATCTTTACTATCTCACACTCAAAAGCAAATTAAAAATGTCCTAAAACAGAATTGTCAAATTTGCAATACCACCCACAAGACTCACCACTGCATTCGCCTAAAGGATCTTAACTAGCTTGACGTTCCACACTACCATAACTACTCACAACTTACTACAGTCCACAAACTAATATACTGTCCTAAAAAATGTGCATCTCTTCAAGGTTCATTGCAACCTTATAGTACGACTAGAATCCTCAGATCAAGCAACAAAATACACTGCATTTACATCCATACTGTACTAAGCAGACACAAATGCGATCAGTCATTAATCAGATGGATGTTAAGTGAAGGGTATTCGTTTAAGGTCCATGACGCTTAACATTCTATCCCAGACATTAAGCAGCACATACCTGTATTACTCTCAGTCAGAAAATCAAATAATTCTTCCAGTAACTCACTTTACTCTCATCATGTTACAAAAATCTGGAAATCCATCCCCTTAGTTTTTCTTGCCCTAACTGTCAGGAGCCCCCAAGAGGGAGCTAGGTTATGGTGGAAGAACACCACCAGTAGAAAGCAAATACCAAAACATCCTTGTAAGGATAGAGAGAGAGAGAGAGACAAGGGGGATGGTGGGAGGGAAACCAGGACTGCAACTGAATACACTCGAACATCTACATTTATGGTAAGTGTACACAACTGTACTATGTTCTTCGTGTTTCACTGTTGCAGTCATCACATTTGGGTTGATTCCAAAAGCTGAAGAAAAGGGTGGAGGCAGTCAAGAAGACTGGGAGCTGGCTAGGATGCCCTGCAAGACTGCTGTGGCTGCTGTGGCAAAGCCTGCCCTGGATTTGGAGAAGATAGGCAGGTGGTAATGCTTGGTGAAGGTATGAACAGATGTCCATGTTGCAGCCTTCAGGATGTCCCTGGTGGGGACCCCTCTGAGGAAATCTGCAGAGGTGGAGGTTGCTCTGGTAGAATATGTCCTGACCCCCTTGTGGGGAGTTTCCCATGCTGCTTGTAGCAGAAATGGATGCAGTGTGTTATCCATTTGGAAATGGTTTGTTTGGATATGGCCTTGCCCTCTGCTCCTCTAGCAAAACTGACTAACAATTGATCAGTCTTCCTAACTGATTTAGTCCTGTCTAGGTAGAATCTGATCTGTCTGTGCACATCTAGAGAGTGCAGAACCCTTTCCCCCTTGTTTTGTGGGTTAGGGAAAAGGGTGGTCAAATGAATGGATTGGTTGAGAGCCACACTGGACACCACTTTAGGCATAAAGGGTGGGTTAGTCCTGAGGGAGATCCTGTCATTAGTGCTTGTTGCTTGGTTACTCTTCTAGCTGAATTGATGGCCAGAGGCAAGGCTGTCTTCCAAGAGAGGAACTTTAACTCTGCTGATACTGCTGGTTCAAAGGGGGGTAGGGTGAGTTTTTCCAAAACAAAGTTATGGTCACAAGCTGGGGTAGGTGCTCTTCTGGGTGGCCTCAAGTTGTTAGCCCCTCTTAGGAACTATTTGATGAGAGGGTGGGAGAAAAGAGGTGTCTCTGTGCTGAAATGAGCAGAGATGGCAGAGGCATGAATTTTAATGGAAGAGCAGGATAGATCCCTGTGTAGTAGGTCAGCCAGGTAATCCAGGATGAGAGGTAGGGAGGGCTGTGCAGTTCCAGCTCCCTTAGCCTGGATCCAGGTGCAAAACCTTTTCCACTTGTCAGCATAAGACTTTCTAGTGCTAGGGCGTCTGGTCTCATGTATAACATCTAGAATGTGTTTGCTTAGATTGGCAGCTTGTGCAGTGGTCAGTGAATAAGCCAGGTTGCCAGACTCAGGGTCTGCAATTGGGGATGCATGAATTCTCCATTCCTCTGGGTCAGGAGTGTTGGGATCTGAAAGAGATGCCATGGTGGCGGTGGTGACAGACTTCGCAGCAGAGGGTACCAGTGCTAGTGTGGCCAATCTGGGACAATCAGGATTGTCCTCAGTTCTTCCTCCCTTATTTTGAGCAGTACCCTTGTAATGAGCGGTAGAGGGGGGAATGCATAGACTGAGAGGTTGACCCAGTGGAAGGATAGAGCATCCACTTTCCAGGCCTTGCAGTGAGGTTCCCTGGTGCAGAATTTGCTGAGCTGATGGTTGCAGTGGTAAGCAAAGAGGTTGACCTTTGGAGTGCCCCATTTCTGGGTTACAAGGGTGAAGGTTCTTTGGTCTAGCTGTCACTTGTGTGGGTACAGAAGATTCCTGCTTAAGTTGTCTGCCAGAGAGTTTAGCAAGCCTGGCAGGAATTGTGCTGGCAGGTGTAGTTGCATGGCTGAGGCTGTGTGCCAAAGGGTCATGGTAAGCCTGCACAGAGGGAATGAGTGAGTCCCTCCTTGCTTGTTGATATTCTACACCACAGTGGTGTTGTCTGCTTTGATCACTAGAGGCCCCGGCGAGAGTAGGGGTCTGAAGGCTGTCAGAGCTTGCTGAACAGCTAACATCTCTTTTTGGTTGATGTGCAGATGTATTTGGTTTGGGATCCATTGACTCTGAATGCACCTGCCGTCCAGGTGTGCACCCCAGGGATAGCCTGATGCACCTGTGGTGAGGGTCTAGGTGGAGTGGGGTTGTGAGAAGGGTATACCCTTGTTGTGGTTGCATGCTGCTGCCCACCAAAGGAAATCTTTCCTTAAGCAAGGTATCATTGGTATAAGAGTTTCCAGGTCTTGGGAGTGTTGACACCAAATGCTTTTTAGGTACCATTGCAGTTTCCTCATATGCAGTCTGACATATGGAATGAGGAGAATGCAAGAAGCCACGAACCCCAGAGCTTGCAGGATTTTCCTTGCGGATAACTGGGGTCTGGTGGCTAGTTGAGAGAAGTAGGTTGTCAGGTAGGTTTGTTTTTCTCATGTAAGGAATGCCATCTGGGATGCCATGTCCAGGCTTTCTCCCAGGAATACAATTTTTTGCATGGGTACTAGTTTGGATTTCTTTTCGTTGATAGTATACCCCAGGGAGGTCAGTAGGTCCTTTACAAAGGTCAGGTACTTTAGCAGCTTTTCCTGACTGTCTGCCTGAATCAGGCAGTCATCTAAGTATGGGTAAATTTGAATATTTCTTTGTCTGCAAAAAGCAATGGCGGGAGCCAGGCATTTTGTGAAAACTCTGGGAGCAGTGGATAAGCCAAAGGAAAGTGCAGAGAACTGAAACTGCAGTGATTCCACCCTGAAAGAGAGAGATTTCCTGCAAGATTCCCTGATTGGGATGTGTAAGTAGGCCTCTAGGGTGGCTAACCAAGCATCCTTGGAGAGCATAGGTAGAAGTTGCTGGAGGGTGAGCATTTTGAATTTTGATATCACCAGGAAAGTGTTTAGAATGGATCGAGGATGGGGCACCAGGTGCCCTCTTTTATGGGTACCAGGAAGAGTCTGGAGTAGAAACCTTGGCCTACCTGTTCTGCAGGAACATGCTCTATTGCCCTCATTGAGAGCAGGGAAAGGACTTGCTTTTTGGCCTCTGCCCACTGGTTTGGGGGAAGATATGGGAACCCTTTTGGGTTTGGTAGAGTGTGGAAATAAAATTTGTATCCCTGGGACACTATGTTGAGGACCCAGTGGTCGTTGGTAATGGTGGCCCAGGTGCTTGCATGGAAGGAGAGTTTTCCTCCTAAGGGCAAGAGCAGGTGAGCAGAGGGAGGGGGTGGAAGCGTGAAGTCATTGTGAGTTCTTACTATGAGGGGGTGGCTTAGCACTCCCTGGTTTTGAAGAGGAAGAACTCCATTGCTTAGATCTCTGCATTCCCTGGGCCTGCTGTCTGGGGGGCCTGCTTCCCCGGGGTCTGGGCTGAGCTGACCTGGAGGGGGCAGGAAAAGACCAGTGCTTGGAGGGACAATGCCTACTGAACCTTGGTGGCTGGACCTGCAAAAAGTCTTTAACTGTCTGCATAAATTTAGCTTTTTCTTCCTTCTTTTTTAAGACCTCTTCTGCCTTGGTGCCAAATAAGTTGTCTTTGTGCAGTGGTGCGTCCAATAATTTGGATTTGACATGGTTTGGTAAGAGCTGTTCCTTTAGCTCAGTATGCCTTCTAAGGACAGAACCAGTGATTGCTGCCCTGCATGATGCTTCTAGGGTATCAAAACCAGGTCTATATTGGAACCACGAAAGTCCTATTCACCGAATACATAAACACCGACACATATTCTGTGAACTGTGAATAAACCAAACTAAACCGCGAAATTCAAAAACTCGAACCGTCATAGTTGTCCCATCCCACCGCCCGCTACATACTACCTACCCAAACAAAATAAATAAACCACATACATACACTAACCAAAACCCTACTTCTAACCCTAAACTAAATCTTGCATATACCACCATGTATGCACTTACCTTAACCCGCACCCTAACCCTAAGGTCCGTAGCTATTACACACTTACCTTAAGAAGCTATACCCAAACCAAATAAATAATCCACACACATACACTTAACAAAACCCTACTTCTAACCCAACACTAAATCTCACATACATTACCATCTATGCACTTGTCTTAACACGCACCCTAACCCTAAGGTCCGTAACTATCGCACACTTACCTTACAGAGCTATACCTCAGAAGGGTCAACCATGACGATTCGACATTTCAGATTTCACGCTTCAGGAAGATCGATGTTTTTGTGGTTTGATGAAGACGTGTCGGCATTTACATATTTGGGTAAGTGGACCTTTGAGGTTCTAATAGGGAACTATCAAAACCACATTGTAAGGTGTGCTTAGTTACTTGACTTGCAGAATGCATTAACTCTTGTAACTCTTTATTTTCTACACAAGCAGGAAAGGAAGATATTTTTTGTTTGAGGAGTTCCATGGTATGTTGCTGATATTTCAGCATATGGAACTGACAATTTAGTGCTCTAATAGCAAGAGTAGCAGAGGTGTATACCGTTTTACCCCATCTGTCTAATGCTCGGGAATCCCTATCTGAGGGAGTGGGATTCTTAGCAGAAGTTGCTTTAATTCCTTTAGGTCCTTGAGAGATAAGGGGTCAACAGCAGGATTTTTGAACAGAAATTTGTGAGTCAGGGACTCTATAGTACCTGTCTGGTTTCCTGGGAGCAGGAGGGAAGGTGTCAGGAGTAAAACTGGATTCCATAAAAATATCATCCACAACATCCAGGACAGGAGGAATGGCCAGGTGTCTGTGCTGTGGAAGATCTAGGAATTCCCTCAGTCTCTTTTTTGACTGAGGGTAGTCCTGACATTCCCTTTGGAAATGTTCCCTTAAGGTATGTAGGATTCCTCAAAGGAGAAGTCCTCAGGTGGAGAGGCTGAAGGGATGGATTCCTCTGCATCCAAATCCTCATAAGCTGAGGGGGGTTGCATATCTTCGTAATCAGATGCATCAGAGTAATCTGACTCCTGTTCAGATGAAACTACTGGGGGCAAATCTCTTTTTCTTTTGGAAGGGGTAGCCTGGCTTCCCTGATAAGCATTATAAGGTCTTCCGCCATTTTAAGCATCTGAGACTGAGGCAAAGAAGCAGGTGCCTGAGACTGGGTCGTAGGTTTCCTGGGTGTGGTTCATACCCTGGGCCTTAGAAACTCAGTAGTTTTCGAAAGAATGGCAGACACAAAAGAAGTTGTCTGTCTGTGTCAAGAATCGGTAGTGCAAAGTGCTTCCTCAGAAGCCAGTGCCTGCTCAGCGGCTCCTGACCCATCCAAGGTAGAGACATCTGCAGGATCCATAGTCGATGAAGAGTCTCGTGGTATACCGGACTCCAAAAGGGTTTTGGTAGTGACCTGTGAATCCACAGAAGCGGGCATCAGGTGCTGCAAAAGCACCTCACTGAGGACCGGAGAACTGATGACTAGCTTAACGGAAGCATCGTCGGCAGTTTTGGACCTGTGCAGTCTATCTCTGTCTTTATCTTTATGTTTTTTCAGAAGATCTGCTGTCGGTACCAAAGCCATATCAGAATTTGAGGACTGAGAGCGAAAATTTCTAGCTACAATAAGGGCCTGACGATGTATAGTTCTGGGATTGATTAGAGCACAAAAGCGATAGCAGGGTATGTCGTGGTCTGGGCCTAAGCAAGTGACGCAGTAGGAATGAAAATCTCGGTGTGGTATTTGCTTTCCACAGGCGAGACAATAGTTAACTTTTTCTGACATTGGTTAGAGCAAGATAAAAGGATTCCCAATAGGGTACTTAGCTTTAGAAGACTTCAACTTCAATTTCGAAAATGAAAAACTCAGGTAGCGGCTGACCAGCACTCATGCGAACTGCTTCTGCTTTGGGGATTCGGCAAGAAAGACTGATGTAATGGTGTTGTCTGCCTTAATTTATAACACTGATGAACTGACATCTGTCCTGGAGCGACGGCAACCGACACAGAAATACTAAGCCTCTGGTATTCGGGCCTACTGAGGGCTACCCTGGCAGGGATAACCCAAATGTGACGACTGCAACAGTGAAACATGAAGAACATCTATGATCTCCTGTATAAATGCTAACCTACTTAATTTATTCCTGAAAACTCCATTTTTTACAATAGTTAAATGACTTGACATCTGAACATATTTCTAATATATCTCTAAACATGTAGCTCTTTCAAGTAACTGTATACAGTATCTGTAAATACTGTACATCAATATTGCAGCTGTTAATCTTAAACTGTACATACAATTTTAATGTACAAACATCTGATTTGCAATGAAAAGTGCCGCAGTATTTCAGTATATGTATGTAGTGAATATTTTCTCTATTTTGCAATTAGAAAAACTGTCAGTTTTGTTTTTCTCCTCGTACAATGAAAAATTCCTACTATGATTTTTCTATGTCTTTTGTAATGTTCTCTGTACTGATCATTCCCAGTTGGACTTTCCCAGTAAACAAAGATGGATATATAGATAGATAGATAGAAAGATAGATAATCTAATTCCAGGTCCTCAGTCCCCAGAGAGTGAGATCCTATCCAGCACTCACAGGGGCAAGGCAGGGAAACTTATTACATGTTAATAAGATGCCAGTTTTCTCTCACAGGATAAGTGGTATATACATGCATGTGCACACACACACACACACACACACACACACACACACACACACACACACACACACACACACACACACACACACACGCACACATAATTACTCACTCTTCCACATGCACACATGTAGCATATACACAGGCAATTTGAATAATATTGCATGTTTTTAGAATATAGAAGGAAACCACAAAACTCATGCAGACTGACTCGGCACAGAAGACACCCAGCTGTGAACCTAGCTAGACAGAAAAACTGTAGAAGCTTAAGGAGTACTGAGAAGGGCTGGGAGGTAAAACTTTGGGGGAAAGTGGAGGCTTAGATTGGATGAAAACTAAATAATAAAAGTAAAATTGGATATCAGTAGACTGAACTGTGGCAAATTGGAGGTGCTGAGGTGGATTTCCCATATAATTTTATTAATAAGAGGAGAGAAACTAATTAAGATGCTGGTAGAAGAATGCAGTTGGATGGGGACTAGGGGAAATTTCAAATTCTCTGTGGAGTATTGACAAAAACAGGGATCCCTCAGAGCACAAGAAAGCTAAATATCACCATTGTAGGTTGATAAGATTCTGCCAAGGGTAACAGTAAAGGGCTGGGGTGAATTTCAGGGGAGGCTTTTGACTCAGTAGAATGGATGCTTCTTTGGTGGTAATGGAAGAAAGGGGGGCAGATGTAACAAGGAAGGCTATAACTTGAATGGAAACCAAGTACAATAATTTAAAAAAAAGTTATGGTGACTAATTTGTTTTTTCTTTGTATCTTAGTTAATTTAAAAACATAAGGATTCTCACCTTCTCAGTGTCTCTTCCTTCTCCTTGTAGAAGAACTGGTAGGAGGAAAACACTCCATATTTCTGGGGAAGGCTGGGGATTCCTGGTTCTATATTTTTGAGGATGACTGCATTCTGATAATAAATAATTTAGAAGTGGTACTGGGGGATGCCGAAGGTATTTGATAGGTATGGAACATTACTGAGACTTGTTTGTAATAAGTATAAAATATCCTTAGCATATATAGTGGAGGAGAAGGGGAAGGGTTTGTTAGGGGGTAAAAAGACTGAGGCATCTGTAGCTCCAAATCAGGAACACAGTGGTATAGACTCTCAGGAGAACCTGAAAGATGTATAGAGATTACATGAAAGGGTCTAATGTGGTTGCCAGGATTAACAACATGACAGGCAAAGTAAATGTGCTCAGAATGTTGCACACCCTAGATATTCCATGTTTTGCAGCATTTACTGATCTCTTGGAGCGAATACACGATTAAAGAAAAATTTGCAAGTTATGCAGAAAGACACATATGGAAATGTGGCCAATGGTAAAGGAAGTAGGATAGCAACACAGAGATCGTAGGTGGCAGTTAGAGGGGCAAGGGTTGCCATATTTCAGGTTATATGTAATGGAGTTCACTGTGGTCTAGTGCATTCAAGGTATTAGGTTGGAAAAGGAGGTCTGGTGGTTAGATTAAAGGGATAGAACAGATGGGAATAGGACAGGGGCATACCCTTAAGAGGAGAAATCTGTAAGCTTAATTCAAGGGGTAGAGAAGGACCTAAATGAAGGAGTGTTCCAGAGGGGTAATATGGATTGAAAGGGTTGAGAGGTGGCAGGTTGTGGGCTAAAGGGGGCTGGAGAGAGATCAGGAGAGAAGTGGAGACACAGAGTCGAAAAACTTTAGGGTTAAAGAGGGGCAGTTCAGTTACAGAGGAGAGGAAGTGGCATGAAGGTTGAAGGGATTTGCACATGTGCTCTGGGAGTGTGGGCTACCACAGGATTAAAATTTGAATTAGTGACATTGAAGGTTTGAATGGAAAAGCAGAGTAAGGGGATACAAAGAGAATGGGATACATGGATGGGCCTGCAAAAGGGGGGGTCTGCTGCAATGCAATGAAGATAAGTGAGGTAGGGTCTAAGACAAGAAAAGAAGGACTAGGATTAGATCTAGGATGTATACAGACATTTAAAGAATTGGAACTCACTGTGGGATGAACAAATGAGCATACTGTATAAGTAGTTTCTAAATTCTAGTAGGCTAAGGAAAAAAAGGGGAGAAATTGAGATGACTTGGAAATATCGAATGAGTGGGACAGGTATATGCGATATGTTCTGCAGCTGTGAGATACAGACGACAAGAAGCAGATGAATTAATTGGAGAACATCTTTCATAAAGGCTAAAGCTTATATTGCAATGCATTTTATAGGACTAGGGACATGGGGCTTTGAGTGGAATAGGGGAGAAAGGGTCATATTAATGGTTACGACAATAATAGTGAAAATAAGACTGGCAATGAGCTGCATGTGAGTAAGGAGTTGCTGAACTTGGAGTGAAGGATTTTATGCTGAGACTAATTAGGAGAGTAGTTAGAGGCTACAAAATCAAGTAGAGCGTGTGAAGATTTCACTCAGAGTGGACTGAGGTCTTGGGGATTTGGAAGGCAAGGAAAGGGTGAGAGAGAATAAGTGATGCAAGTTAGTGGTCCATGTGATACTCAGAATTGAGGGGTTAGGTATAGTGATAGTGGTGCTTGAAAGTGGAAAGGTATGAAATGGTTGGCTAAACAGTAAAGACTGACAAAGAAAGAAAGAAAAGATACAGTACAGAGAGGGCCATGGTCTTTAGGATGGTGGTTGGACTCCTGCAAGGAGCCAGAAGGTTAGATGGGGTGGCTGGTGATGCATTAAAGAATATGAGCATTCTTAGTAGGCATCGATGACCAGGGTTTCAATATAAATGAGCTATTAGACACGTAAGGTAAAAGTCTGATTATTGTTTTTGATAATTTGTGAGTGACGTAGCATGTATTTCATTTATTTAATAGTACATTTATGGATAAAATAATACATTGTTACATTGTCTTGGAGTGAAATTCAAAGACATGGTGTGCACTGTTCAGGTCTAGTATGCTGGGGCAATATCTTGAGATCTACTGTGCATTATTCAGAGACATCAATTTTCTACTGTGTATAGGCAAAGCAGCCATAATGCACTATGACCATATTAAATGATTTCACATGTGAATCTGTTTGTATACCATTCAGAAAGACCACAGCATATACCTCAGGCTGTAAGAAATACAGTGTTACTATTCTAAACATCATGGTTACTATGCAGATGTTTACCTGATTTGTGTATGTCAGTTTGTTCCATCTGTAATGTACATTTGCTGTTTAGCTAAATGTACAGTGAAGCACATAGTATGCAGTAGACATTCTCCCAGTCAACTGTCCGTGTAAATGAGCTAATTCTGTGTCCACATTGAAACCATATGCATACATTCAGATGTATATATAAACATATGCCAAAAGGACTTATGTATGATTAGAGCTCTGTGCATATACCATATAACCCATAGATGCAGATGAAAGCAACAGATCTCTGATTTTTGCTGTGCTTTTGCCTGTGTATCTACTTGTAGTTAATCATTTCTGATCCAAACTCAGAGTGTGGGGAGGCATGGATGTCATCTTATTACTAGTTAAATGAGGTGAATATATGCTGTACCAGGATTATGAAATGAGGCATGCAAATGTGCCCTGTCGCTGAATAGCATCCTGTGTGACTGCATACAAGATACTGCCTCAGTGAAAAGCAAGTGAACCATGTAAGCATGGAGATCTTAGTTGACAACATGGTGTTATAACAGACTGATATAAACAGCACTGTTTCTTTAGGGTTGCTGCACTCCTGAGTGTGTTATCCTTAGGATGAGACATTAAACTGAGTTTCCATCTTTCTGATTTAGTGATAGTACAGGGTGATATAAAAGATCTCATGGCACTTATCAAAAAGAGAAGAGTAAATTCCACAATTCCCTGACCAAATATCCCCTGACCAAACGGCCACTATGTGGATAAAGCATTCAGTGAGACATAAGGTATGCTTTGTGTTGGTGTATTAATACAAAATAACTTTGTGTATAGCTTTTGAAAGGGGATTTTGAGGTACTGTATAACCCAGACATCAAGTTGCCCAGGGATAAAAACGATATAATGCAACAACAGACATGTAATGTAATATTTGTTGTAGCGACTGTAGGACTGACAAGCATAGGGTTAGTACTGATAGTATAATTTTCTTCTCAGAGTTTTAAATGTTCTTGGCTAGGGTCAGTTAGAAAAACAATCCTTTCCCATTTACTGACTAAAAAAGGAATTAAATCTAGCTAATTAGAGGGAGGAGCTGAGAAATATGATTTCCTGTTTAGCTGCATTCCCATTAACTCCATTCTTGCTGTAGGTGCTGTGAGACTGCTGTTGGTGTATGACTGCACTGGATTTTCCCATCCTTTCGTATTGTGCTTTTAAACTGGGTGGCTTTTGATCTGCCTATCCTTACTGTAAATTTAACTTGGGAAGCTCCTCTCAATTTTCTCTCATTTGCTTATTCTACTAGGCACTGAAAGATCTAACTGAGAAGGCCAGCCCCTTAGACTCTTAAAGCTTGAGTTAGCCTCTATTTCATATCATCCCACTCAAGTAGTTCACACTGCAATATTCAAAGTATTAATCGTCTTCTTCCATCTTCCTTTTAAAATCTGTAAAATCTGGGACTAGGCTAACAACCACTGGATATCTAGAAACTGCTTCTCAGGAATCGGCTTGGTAATAGTGTTTCTGTTTTGCTCTTGATAAGTGAAGGCACAGAGAGACATTATTTCGTAGCCTTCCTGGAGATTAACAATCACCAGAAAGCCTGAAAATTGCTTCATAGCAGTCAGATCAGGATTAATGCTGCTTCATTACTGATGGCAAGATTAGGGGCAGAAGACAGTGATTGCTGATGGTCCATGGTTGGACAGTGTGTATGGAACTTCATTGAGTAGCCTGGTTGCAACCTTGGTGAGAGCCCCTTAAGGGCCTTTGTGCAGCATGAGTGTTTCATTGTGCCCAACTGCTGTAGGCTCTATCCAGGGTATCTACCAAGAGAAGACTATAACAAGTGTGCTAATCCCAGCAACATTTGAGTTATTACTATTTTTCTGGATGGAGCTTGGTATTAATTCTACTCTTTTTACTTCTGGTGGGAGAAGAAGCTAAGAATCTTTGATTCCTAACTGCATGCAGCTGTGTAGAGACCAGCCCTATCTCCACTGCCAAACATATAGCACCTCCAGTAATCAACCGTAGATATCATAGGCAGTACTCCTTCTTCAGCTCACATTAGTAAGCACCAGGAAACAAGATTATGCATTTTCCAACTTTTTCTTTAACCTGCTTGATTGAAATTGGCATGCTGAGAATGTCACAATTGTCTCATGTTTACTGACAACCATGTACTACTTAAACAAACTGACACCATGTGTGAGAGATGCAGTTATTTAATGCTGTTGGAGGCAAACTCTCACATGAAGACACTACAAATGGTAAGCAGGTCATCAGTACTGCACAACACCACACTAAACCTATCACATGCAGATCTGACCAAACACATAGACCTACATATACTGAGTCTCTTAGAAGTAACCTACCTAAACCACAAAGGCCTCCTAAATGTAATGTAAGAAACAAGTATCCTCAGCAACATCACTGACACACAGCACGGGAAGCATCCACTTTGAAACATATGTCAGTGAGTCACAGTGTCTCACTTCAAAAGCCTATAAGTCCATCACCTTTGTAGATGGCTCTGTTTTGAGACATACTGATAGACTACTTACCAGGCTGTGGAAGGAGAGGGTCATGGTCAGTTGCCTACCATGCCAGGATTCACCATATCATGCAGATACTCAAGTCCTTCCAACACAGCTACACATGATAGAGTCATAGTACATGTGGGTGTAAATGGCTTGAGACATTCCTCCCTGCACTATATGAAGAAAGACATTATGGAGCTCTCAGACTGTGTCCAAGGGAGGTATGAGCCTAGCCTTAAACAGTATTTTACCATCACCACGAATGATGCTGCACTACAAACAAAGGATTATTGACTTCAACAATTGGCTTGGCTTCTGGTGCCATTCAAAGCCTGAGAGGATATGATTGACAGACCTGACCGCTTTTCCAGGGATGGCCTGCATCTGTCTCAACAAGGTTTTTGTATATTGGCTAAAACATTGCCCACTCTCATAGTGACTTTTTAGGTAACACCATACCTGAAAAGCTTCCAACGTAACAAAACAGAATCCAAATAACATAAAGGAATTGCTGCTCAGTGCTAGGACCTATGCCAATATGTGTCCCTACTGGCCAGTATGTGCCTATGGCAAAGCTCAGCAGCCCTGGGACAATGAGCTACTGGCTGGCTGGTGTCCACTTACACAGTGTGGATTACCTGGGATAGCTCTGAGTGAAAGCTGGATGTAAAACCAATCAACCAGCCAAACATGAACTAAGAATCACTACATTCAATTTAGGTTCACTGACAAGATGTAGCTTGGAAGTGGATGACATGATGATAAGGAGGAGGCTGGAGATCCTCTCTACCTAGCAGACAAGATGAAGGGGCAGTGTAGCAAAACCACTTGGCTTGGGATCCAGAGTCTACTACTCAGAAGGAGGGCTGGCTAAAAATGGTTTGGGAATTGTGGCGAGTGACAGGCTTCAGAAGACAGTGATGCCATCAGAATTAGTGACAGACTCATGGCAGTCAGACTCCAGTGTAATGATAGGGCAATATTTATCATTTCAGCCTATGCCCCACAGGAGGGTTATGATAGTGAGGAAAGGAGTACATTCACACAGCAGTTGCAAGACCTACTAGAAAAAGCAGGATAACATGAATTTGTGTTGATAATGGGTGACCTGAATGCACATATTGGGGCAGATAGAACAGGATATGAAGACTGCCTGGATCCATATAGGTGGGCAAGAGCAATAAAGAAGGAAAGGCTATTAAAAGTGCCTGTCTTGGCAAATGGCTTGATGGTGACAAACAAATGGTTCAGCAAGAGAGGCAATCACAGGATCACATACAAGAGTGGTCAGCGTGCAACTCAGGTAGGCTTCCTCCTAGTAAGGAAAGGGCAGTGAGGGTAGAATCAAGAATTGCAAAATCATTCCCAGTGAGACAGTTGCCCCACAATATCAATCACAGATTGCCACTGTCAGCTGCAAGCAGTGGTCAGACAAGGTTCTAAGGTCAACAGAGACCAGGCTAAAGACATGGAAATTGACTGGAGAGAAAGCACAACAGTTCATGGAATTAATCTGGGCTCTAGCACCTCAATAGAAGAGGAAATAGGATCATAGGAGGTTACTAGGCTAATGGCCCTGGGGCCCTTACAAGCCTAGACAAGAGTTTATCCCCAAGAAAGAGGGACACAGGTGGAATGCCTAAGACAAATTTGTGGGTTACCATCCATTTATCAAGGTTGTGCTTGAAGACAGTCAGCGAGGTACTCTGTTTGGTGTGTATGAGAAGTCTATTCCAGAGATGGGTAAGCCTCTGGGAGAGAAAGCTGTCTCTCTACCAGGCCTTATTGATGTTGCATATTAGATTTAGGCCTTTCAAGTGGGTAATATGTGAGGAGTTAGCCTTATGGATATGGAGCATCTCTAGTAGGGCAGGGTCTGAGATTGCTTTGTAGGCGAGACACAGATCACCTCTGTGCAATCTGTATGATAGTGAATAGAGTGATAGTGGTTTGAGCCTGTCCACATAGGACAGGTGTTGGAGGCCATGGATTCTCTTTGTGAGGTATTTCTGTGGCCTTTCCAGTTGGTGCAGGTGTTTGGAGAGGTACATAACAAATGGGGCATTATACTCAATTACTGGCCTAATGAGGGATGAGTACAGAGAGGTAATAACCTTATTTTTGTCTGAATGCAATCCCTTTACTTATGAGATGAGTCAAGTAAAAGGCTTTTCTGACCACTGCTGCTACATGGTGGTCAAATGTGAAATTGTTGTCAACCTGTGAACCCAGGTCTTTCACCACAGATTGTGTGCTTAGGGGGGTTGCCATTGATGTGGTAATCAGTAAGGGATGTGTTTTTGCTGAATGGTATGATAATACATTTTTTCTGTGTTTAACTTAAGGGCATAACTTTGGCACCAGTCATTTGCTGCTGTCAGACCCTCTTGCAGTATGTTAACATCATTTGGGAAATGAATAACAGCACCCAACTTAAAGTAATCTGCAAACATATTCAGCCACAGGCCTTTTGTCTTTGCCTGGACCTCTGAGAAGTAGATGCCAAACAGTAGGGGTCCCAGGACAGATCCCTGTGGAACACCTTTAGTGACAGGTCTGCTGTTGGAGGTGGAGGTGCCTATTTTGACCTTCTGGGTCCTATTGGTGAGCCAGTTGGCCACCCACCTGATGAGATAGGGATTTACACCAAGTTGTGTTAGTTTTTCGATGATGCCGCAGTGGGGGATTGTGTCAAAATCTTTGGCCAAGTTGAGGCAAGCTATATGTACCGACTTTCCCTCATCCAGTGCCTTGGTGACAGTCTTAAAGAAGTCAACCAGGTTCAACAGGCAAGATCTGTCCTTGACGAATCCAAACTGGGTGGGGTCAAGTGCTTGGAGATTGCCTATGTCCTTGTTTATGAGATCCATAATGATACATTCTGTAGCTTTACAGATCAGACTTGTCAAGCTAATGGAGCAATAGTTTCCAGGATCAGTAGTGGCACGACCTTTGTGTAAGTGGATGACAATGGCAGTTCTCCACTCTGCTGGAATGAAGCCTGTACTTAGGTTGTGGTTGAATAGGGTGCTCAATGGGAAAGCTAGTTCTTGCTGAAGATTGTGCAGAATATAGTCTGGGACACTATCAGGTCCCATGGAAGTTGTGTTCTTTGCCTTGGATTGGGCCTTTAACATTTGATCTATGGAGATGTGAGGTGTGGGACAAGTATCAGGGATGTTGAATGGGCCTTTGGGGGGAGGGGGTGAAGCTTGCACTGAACCTATCTGCTAGCAGTTGGCTAAGTCAGCAGGCTTAGTGTAAGTGATACCGTTAAGTACTAATTTAGAACAAACCTAGGTTTTGCCATGGAGGTTCCTGAAGTAACTTTGTGGTTTCCCTTTGTTTCAGAGGCTAGTTTTGATTCATAATTGGCTTTGGAGGTTTTCACTAGTGATCTCATTTGCTTCTTGAGGCTAAGGAGGGATTTTTTTCAATTTGGAATTTGTTCCTTTTTACCCTTGGTCAACAGTTTATTCCTTTTGTTTTAAAGCCTGTTGATAGAGGATGTCCACCAGACAGGTTTGTGTTTCCTTGAGGAGCAGGTTTTAGTTCTGTTGGGTATGGCTGAGTCCATGCAGTTGTACAGGTGGTTATATACTGCATTGGCATACTGTTCAGCATAGTTGTCTCCATCCTCTGGGGGGAGGCGGTGGTGTTACGCTACTGATACCCTCCCTTAGGAGGTTGTAGTCAGCTTTTGAGAAGTTTTTTAGCCTGGTTATGACTGGGCAGGATAGAAACTTTGAATGAGACAGACCATTGATCTGATCTCAGCAGGGAAGAACTTACTATGGGAGTGGTGCAGTGGTCACCCATGTTGGTGATAACCAAGTCCAGAATGTTATCTCCCCTAGTGGGGGATGACACGAGCTGGTCTAGTGCATTAGAATTGATGAAGTCAAGGAATTGTTCAGTGACTGCATTGGTGCAGGAATAGTTCACCCAGTCTATGGTGGGGTAGTTGAAGAAGGATCAGGGTGTTGGAGGGTACCTTGATGGAGTCAAGTAAGTCCAGGTAGGAGGAGTGGATGTCCTGAGTCATGGAGGGGGTCTATAGCTGGCTATAACTTGGATGGGTGTCTTGCCAACTGTCAGTTGCACTTGGAGTAGTTCTAGTCCTTCATGCTGGCAAACCAGTCTGGAGGTATGCTTGTCTTTAATAAAGATAGAGACTCCACCACTCCCAGTCTTCCCAACCTCATTTTGTGGTTGGAATGTGTGGAATGATGTATAGCCTGGTAAGGCAAGAGTGCTCTGCACAGCCTTGAACCAAGTTTCCATGACTGCACAGATTTCATCATCTTCCAGTGCAAGGAGAGCCTCCAGTGAGTGCATTTTTGGGTTAAGGCTCCTAGGACTAAGCAGCATGACCTTCAATTTGCTTTTTGACAGATCTTTTATGTTAGAAGATTTGTCTTTGGAACATTGCCTACAAAAGGCACAATTGGGGAGGCAAGAGCCTTGGCCAGAATCTGGAAACCCAGGGGTGACAGGTGGAGGCCATTTCTGGCAAAGAATCGAGGCCTATCAACCATGTCATCCCAGGCAGACAGGTGCTGGATCCCCTTGGAATGACACTGTAAACTAAGCCAATTGTTGAAGTCAATTATTTTTTATTGGTATTATGGTATCATTCTTGGTGAAGGAAGGATGCTGCTTAGGGCTAGGGTCATACCTGCCTGGGAAACATATTCTGAGAGCGCAATCATGTCTCTCTTCATATAGTCCAGGGAGGTACATCTCAAGTCATTCACACCAACATGGACAATGACAGAGGCATACTTGTACCTGTTGTGAAGAGACTTAAATGCATGTGTGATGTGGCGGATTCTGGCACCTGACAGACAACTGATCATGACCTTCTCCTTGTCAAGCCTGGTGAGGGGGACACTGGTGTGTCTCACAATTGAGTCGCCAATGACTAGAATGTTTGGTTTGTTGTTATGCCGCATGGGCAGTATTGGTTTATTGTTATGCCTTATGGGCTGTGTTAGTGAGACACTGGTGTGTTGTCTGCTGTGTGTGATGTGTTTGGTGTTGTGTGTGGAATGTTTGTGAATGTGTCACTATTATCTTGTTTTGACTTCTCTAGTAACAGTTTTGTACTTTGAACTGCACGTTCTGCCAAACCAATTGACTGCAGGTACTCAGGGCTACTCATGACATGAGTAAAGTCCCATGCTTTGGCAAGCCTTTTGAACTGTTGTCTTGTAAACTGCAAGCCTTTGTCAGAAATAACTTTGTGCAGACTACCATGCACTGCAAAATGATGCTTCATCTTACTAATCACAGTACTGGATGCTAGAGTAGGAAGTCGGTCAATCTCGAACCAATTTGAGTAAGAGTCTACTAACACTAAATAATGTTGACCATTCCACTCAAAAATGTCCATGGCTGCTGTTGACCAAGGTAGTTCAGGAATCTGGTTTAGCTGAAGTGGTTCCTTCTGTTGATGTGGCTTTGTACTGTTGCACACAGAACAATATAAAAGTGCTCTCTTAATGTCTTGTGACATAGAAGGCCAAAATACTAGTTCTTTCACCCTTCTTTTGGTAGAGTTGGTTCCTGGGTGACCACAATGCAAGATAGTAATGTACTCTTGTTGCAAGAACTTTGGAACAGTTACTTTTGGACCTTTCATAATGATACCTTTGTCAGACAAAATCTTATCTTTGTATGGAAAATAAGGTTGCACTTCTAGAGGTAGACTAGATTTCTTTGATGGCCATCCTTAAGCAGAGCACTTCACTGGCCCTCTTTAAGAGAAATCTTGATGAGTGGATGGGGAATATGAAGTTCACCCCTGGAATAACTTCAGTGGCCTTGCTTGACAGGGGCACTGGAAACTAACTTTGGGCAGCATGATGCCAGGGAATCTTCTTGGGCTAGGCTTATATAGGCTGCAGGGCCTTTAGCCTAGTTCACACACCTATGAACCTGTGATAAAGTGGTTGAGCCTTTGTAAAACTGGATCTGGGGCTGTGGGATCTCTCACTTTATCCAGATGTGTGGAAGAAATATTTCTCACTTCCATGACTTCAAAATCAAGGTTCTCATTCTCATGCTGTTCAGGGGTGTTTCTGGGTGATCTGGACAATGTATCAGCAAGATAAAGAAGTTTGCCTTTCTTGTAGACTACATTGAAATTATACTTTTGCAATCTCAGCATCATACGTTGCAGTCTGGCTGGAGCTGAATGCATAGGCTTTCTCAAGATAGTGACTAGAGGTTGGTGGTCTGTTTTGATCTGGATAGGACTACCGTAAACATAATCATGGAGCTTTGAATATGCAAACACAATTGCCAAAAGCTCATTCTTGATCTGGCATACTGCTTCTCAGTTTGTGTAAAAGTTCTCGATGCATAGGCAACAGGTTCATCCTTTTGTAGAATGACTGCATCTAGACAAGAACAGGGCATGAACATTGTCTGGAGCTTGCATCTCAAGAATGGCTATTTGCTTTGAAGGGTCTGGTCGTAAGCCTGAACTAGTAAATAAATGACCAACATAAGTAACTTCTTGTAGCCTGAATTTGCATTTCTGTGGACTGAGCTTAAAATTCAATTGACATGCTCTTTTCAGAACTTTTCTGAGGTTTCTGTCATGCTCAGCTTAACCATGATCTCCTACTAGTATGTTGTCTACTATAATAGCAGAAGGATACTCACTGTCTTGTTCAACTTCACCATGACCTCCTACTAGTATGTCGTCTATTATAATAGCACAAAGATACTCAGAAAAAAGTTGCTCCATTGCACTTTGAAAGAGTTCACTTGCAGAATTTATTCCAATTGGCATTCTCAAAAATCTGTACCTGTCAAACGGAGTACTGAATGTAGTGAGCAATAAAGACTTCTTGTCAAGCTGAATATGCCAAAATTAACTCTTTCCATCTAAGACAGAAAAAAACAGTGGCATTTGGCATCAAGGCTGAAACTTCTTTGACTGTGTGCATTGGATGATGAGGTCTTTTTAGTGCTTTGCTCAAATCTCGTGGATCAGTACATATTCTGATGTCATCTGAGCTTTCTTTATGATTTACCACCATGGAAGATACCCATTCAGTTGGTTCTTCAACTGGACAAATCACACCTTATCGCACCATTTTATCTAGCTCAGCTTAGACTCTGCCCTGCATGGCTATTGGAACTTTTTGAGCTGGCCTGATAACTGGATTGACATCTGGGTCTAACTTCTTGTACACACCTGGAAGTTTCCCTACTTTGTCTTCGAAAACATCAGTATAGGTAGAAAAAATGTACTGGGCGAAATTAGAGTAATAGTCTTTTAAACTAACATGGTGGAGTTCCTTATTACATGAAAGCAGCCCCATTTTCAAACTGTCTCTGAGCCCTAATAACGACTGGACGTTCCTCTTGATCACATAAAATAGCAAGTTGTAGCTTCTTTCAGTAGAGTAACATGAGAGCACTACTGAGCCTTCAGTTTGAATTTCTTCACCTCCATAAGCAACAAGCTTCGCGCACTTTGCCAAATCAAGCCTTTCACCATGACGCACTCTAGCAAATGTTTCTGCTCACATAACATTGATCTTGGAACCTGTGTCAGCTTTGAGCTCTGTGAGTTTTCCATTCATCTGAACAGTACAAAATACTTAATTCTTTGCCCTTAAATCTACTGCATTAACTGTTTCATGAAGCACTGACACACCATCAACATAAAGAGTAGGGTTGCACCTCTGTAATTGATCAACTTGTTTCTTAAAATGTTCCCTTTTAATGAAAGAATGTGGGCATTTTGATTTACAAAACCCTTTGAAATGATTCCATTTACTGCATTTGTGGCATTGCTGACCAAAAGCTAAAGATTTTTCCCTTTTAAACTCATGACTTCCACCACAATTATGACACTTTGCAATGAAACTAGATTGGGACCCATGCTTTGAGTTTGCTGACTCACTCTTATGCTTCACTGAGACTGTGCAAACTCTGGAATGTGCTGGGAGATTCTGGGGTTTAACAGTGGGTACTGCAAGGGCTACAGTTGCTGCCATGTGCTTGGGCCTATTTCTTTTAAATATATGCTGCAAGCTATCAACATGAGCTTTATCACTGTACCTTCTAGAGCTCTTCTCATTTGTAAGCATATTTGTGTGTGCTCATATATCTGACAAATCTCAATGGCCTTATTCAATGTTAAATCACTGTCACAAAACAAAATCTTTCTCACATCATCATATTTAATACCACACACAAGTTTGTATTTTATCATCTCATCCCTTAAATCACCAAATCTGCATGTTTTAGCCTTATTTGTCAAGTCAGTTATATATATAGTATAAACTGGAAGGCACCACCACGTAAAAAAGGCAATTCTTTATTAAAACAGGAGAATAAGCGCTTTTGCGTGCATCCACAAAGGCACGCTTCTTCAGATTCAATAAATAATGAGTAAAAACACATTCATTATATCTAAAATGCAGTAATTGGATGAAGTCATAATTGACCAATACCATTCAATTTCCACTTATTCAATTAATTATATTAATGCTGCAAACTTTTAACCAGGCATTTGATTCCTTGTTTAAAATAAGTGCCTTTCCATTGTAATATTTGTCTGGGAGGTACACATTTCTCTAAATTTACATTTTAAGCACTCTGGGTCCTCCATTGACTCAGCCGGTAGAACAGTATTTTGGTTTTCCTCATTTCCTGTATAGATAGCAGGTGCATACACAGATGAATGCTCCCTTTCAATGGCTTCTGACCCAGCTAAATTAAGCAGAATAAATGCCTTTGTACAGTCTTTATCAGAAAATGCAGCCTGTATGAAAATGTCATACTCTTGGTCAAACATTCTCTAGTTCTCAGGAATACTACTGTCAAATACAAGTGCACTGGGTTTTCAAAAGCCATCTGCCATGCCCACAATGTATGTACAAACACACTGAAAATATGGCCCTTGTAATTATGTGCGAACAAACTGTTCTGTGAGCTTGTAATAACATTCAAATGCACAATAAACTCTTTGAAATACTGTACTTTGCAAAATATGCTCTAAAATGGCTGTACTCTGCAAAATAATTTTACTCTAATACTGCACAAACATGCAAACACTTTATACACCTCTGATAACTCTGATATCTTAAATTAATACAAAAATATGTGCTTCGTGAAAATGTGGTTGTTTCCCTTATTTTATTCATTTTATGCAATTCTGACTTTATTTCAAACATTTTCCATAGTAATTTGAATATTTTTATTAGTATCAGACATATCTGTGTATGCAAATTTCATTTAGAGCATTCTGCATGCCTCATTTCATATTTTGCAAATAAAATAGTGCTGAGCAAGTTTTAATATCTGAAATTTGTTTCAGACCTGTTTTGTGAAGTATGTGTATTGTAGGGATGATTCACTCCTTTAGATTCCTCCAGTTCCAATCGGGTGTCTCTCAAATTCAAACTGAAGAATTTGGATTCCATCCTGGCTTCAAGTCCTTTAGACATGTCACTTCTGACATCATGTCCTTTTACACGTGCCGCTTCTGACACCATGTCACTTGTCCCTCTCTAACACAGATGACAAGCAGGTGGTGTATTTTGTTTAGATGCTTTAATCCATTGAAACACACCAGGATGGATAGCAGTATCATAAAATACAAATGAACTGATTAATAGACAGACCTTACATACATACATGCTTACATCTCAAGAGCATACTACAAAATGGCAGTCAGACTTGCACGTGCTCAGTATTTATACACTTGTGCAAGCCCTTGGATAGCTTCTTAAAGGTATATACACACACATTGCTCTACAGTGCTCATAGCATTGTGGAGAGAAAGGCATATCCCAGATGACTGGAGAATAAGCATACTAGTTCCAGTGTTCAAGCAAAGGGGACATTCACAGCTGTGGGCAGTATAGAGGTATCAAACTTGTATTACACTGCGTGAAAGTTTTGGAGAGGGTGAATAACAAATGAATACTCAGAGTAGTAGAAAATGAGATGGGAGATGGTGATTGACAAATGAATACTCAGAGCAGTAGAAAATGAGATGGGAGATGAGTAGTTTGGATTCAGATCAGAATGCAGCATAACTGACCTGACATTTACAGTGAGACATATAGTTGAGAAGAAGCAAGAGAAGAGGAAAGAGTCCAGTTGGGTATTTCTAGACTTGGAGAAAGCATATGATAAGATCCAAGAAAGCTGCTTTGGGCAGTCCTGCAGTGGTTCAAAGTCCCATAAACATTGGTAGAATTACTGCAGACTATGTGCAAGAACCCAATGGCTCAAGTATGAACAGTGTTTTGTCTCACAGAGGGCTTCCCAATGGGAGTGGGTGTGCAGAGAGCCAACTGTTGTTCATACTGGTGATGGACTACTTTAGTAAACAGGTTTGATGGAACAGATTACCAACCTTGTTGTATGCAGGTGATGTGGCATTACAGACAGACTCTAAGCAAGAGCTTCAGCAAATGATATGGGAATGAAATGCAGAACTGAAGGGCCATGGGATGGAACTAAGCAGACATGTAGCTGGCTCAACCAACACGAACATGGAATGCAGGTATAACAAAGGAGTTCCACACCCCCTCAGCTCTTCAAATGAAGAGCAAGGGGGAAAAGAAAACCTCTGCAAAACAACTGCTGCAGGATGCCAGTTGTCTGTCTTCCTAAAGACAGTAGCCAATTCCCCCTGCGGGTCTTCAAGTGAAGAGCAAAAAAAAAAGTCTGCTCCTTCTATATGACATGCCTCCCTCCCTCCTACCCTAGCAAATCAGGTACTATTTTTACATTCTGCAACAAAACCTTCTTCCTGTCATTTCAGTAAAATAATAAAAAAAAATATTTTAAACTGTAGCAAACTGCTTGCTGCAATTGTAGGAAGCAGTTGCTACAGTTTATACCTTGCATGGAATGGTACAGTGCTCAGCTTTCAGTTAAAAAAAAATTCTTACTTTTAAACTGTAACAAACTGCTTGCTACAATGTAGCAAGCAGCTAGTACAGTTTAGACCATACACAGAAAGCTATAGTTTTCAGGTTTGACAGCAAATGCAATACTGGCTTTAAAAAGCCAGTATTCATTAAAGAGTGATCAGGGTCAGCTGATCATGCCCCTCACCCAACACTTTGCCCCTGGAGCAGTTGCTTCCTTTACCACTCCCTAGCTGCATTTCTGAAACTGAGTACAGATAAGACAGTTTATTCATAGTAAAAGGAGGAAATCAAAAGCTGAGAACTGAGACAGAAGGGAAAATAGTGGAACAGGTTTATATCTTCAAGCTTCTGTGACAGGTGATTGAGGAAAAGGTAAGTCTGAATGGGGAGGTGAAATCTAGAGTCAGAGGGGCAGCAGCCAACTGGGACAGTGTCAGTGGTAGCGTATGATAGAAGACTGTTAAATAAGCTGAAAAATAAAGTGTACAAAACAGTGACAGGATCAGTACTACTGTATGGTACAGAAAACTGGCCAGTAAAGGCAGAGCAGTTGAGGAAGCTAGAGGTGATGGAAATGAAGTGCCTGAGATGGGTGGTATGATGCACATTGTAGAACTGATGAAAAAAATGAGGACATAAGAATAGAAACCAAAGTATCTCCAATTACAGAGATGAGGTCAAAGAAAACAGATTATGGTGGTTCGGGCATATGTGCAGAAAAGTAGAAGCCAATCTGGTGAGGAAGATTTGGGACAGGCAGGAAGAAGGCAAGAGGAAACAAGGGCTTCCAGCAAAGAGGAGGATGGACTGTGTCAGAGAAGATATGCAACAGTTAGGCATGAGTGTCAAAGAAAGTAAGAGAGTGGCATTGACTAGAGAGAGATGGTGTTAGTTGGCACAGCACCCTGACCACATGTAGAAAATGGGGGAAAAAAAGGGTTGATGATGATAATGATCTACTGAAAGGCGATCTCTGCTTGACTTACAAAGCCATGTCTGACCCAGCTCTGTTAGAAATGTTACATCGAAAGAAATCCAAATCCCTGTGCACCACACACTCCAGAAATCTCAACCTCATTACCACAATCAACAGAATATGCTGGAGGGACAGGTTCATAACCCCAGAGACTGCCTATGCTATGGAAAAGACTTCCATACATGTCAAACAGAGCACCTCACTGGCCCTCTTCAAGAGAAATCTTGATGAGTGGATGGGAAATAGAAAATTCACCCCAGGGATCACTCCAGTTGCTTTACTCAACAGAGGCACTGGAAACTAAGGTAGGGTGGCATGATACCAGGGTAATCCTATGGGATAGGCTTGTAAAGGCTCCAGGGCCATTAGCCTAGTGCACACCTATGAACCTATGAAACTGACCTGGATAAAATCAACATCCCCTTTCAACTCGATGACCCCACTGCTTATGTGAAATCCTTTACTGTCAAATTCTATGTGCATGTGAAAAGCTTCATAGATCCTTGTGCCTCCCTCTGAAGTAAATACAATGCAAAATTCATAAATAAACTTCTGTGGTGGAACCCAAATATAAAAAGGTTCTATAATAAAAGAAAAAAAAGTCATTACATGTAAAAATGTAGCTCTCAAAATGAAAAACAAAATCAAAACTAAAAAAACGCTCTTGCTTAACTTAACAGGGAAGTCCTGACTCTGATCAAATCAACCAAAGGCAGATATGAGTTAAAAATTACCACCGTGACAAAGGACAGCCACACAGCTTTCTTTAACTGTGTTAGAAACTGTATAAAAATGCCCATCACTGCGGAGAGCTAATAGTAAATGATACCACATACTTGGACTTAGAGGGCATAGCCAGTTTAGTACAGGATAAATTTAGCTCTAACTTCATTCTACCTCTTCCCTCCTACATTCCCAGATCTCATACCCACCTCTACACCTCCCTCAACTTTCCCATGAGCAAGTCCTCAAGGCACTATCAAAGGCCAAGAACACTGTTTCTAGGGGGCTGGATAACATATCAAGCTGCTTGCTGGACACCCAGAAAAAGGACCTGCCAACCCCCCTACAAAGGTTCTTCACTGTCAGCCTCTAAGTCATATTATCAAAAAAATATAATAAATAATAAAACATGTGTAAGTGTGAAAAAAATCCAGCTGTGGAAATCACAAGAGAAAATATACCAAACATAAAAATAACAAATGAAGAAAAAAAACCCAACCTATATTGTAAAACTGATATCCCATTCCTAATAGCATAATGACATGTAAAAGTATAAATACTTCAGATGTACATCTCTCAGTTCTTTCTCTCTCTCTCTCTCTCTCTCTCTTCACAGCTGTTAAATGGGATAGTTCGAATAAGTTAAATAGTCCCTTTTCAGAGGAGGACTGGGTAGTAAAGCTCCAAGTAACAATTGTGCATACAGACATTTGACAAATATTACAGTACAATGAAACGTTTACACAGTGACAGTATATGGACAATAAATAAGTAATGTAGTATATTACAGTGTGATAAGTAACAGAAGACATTACAGTGAATTATGAAAGTGTAGGAGTGGAAAGGAGAGTATGAGGCTATTGAGAAGTATTTAAGGAATGAAAGTATTATTAGAAAGTGAATTATAGAGGGCATTGTTTTCTTTTTTATATCTTATGTCACTAAGATTCTCTAGTCCTGAATCTGAGAGGAGGCATCTCGAGGTGAATTCTTGGCATCAATGTCTCAAACACATATTAAGCCAGTTATGATCGGCAACCCAATCATAATCCTTTATATTATCCAGTCTGGTCATTTAAAAATGGATTCAGAGAACACACAGGTACATTTGTAAACAATCAAATCAATAAAACATGACAAATGCATAATTACAGTGTTATTCACTTTCTTTTTTTGAAGGGGACTTAGCTTTATGTGCTGGTGTAGGTTGTGGGGGGGGGGGGGTGAGATAGTGTTAGATTAGCCATATATTTCTAGCTGCATTGATTAACTCCCTGTTTTACATGTTAAGTACAAGTGACTCAGATGCGTTAATTTCTGCAGTGGTTATAACATGATTCTACCTCTTGGCTGTTTTTCAGTTGGTATGGCTTGCAAAGATGTAGTGATCTTAATTAGGCTGAAAATGTGAGAATCCTTAATAGATATGCAGTGATATACAAACTCACCAGCCATTCCATGCTGTGACATCAGCAGACTTCTTTGTTTTGTTCCTCTGCATTTCAGTCTGCTTTTTGGTTTGTGATGAAATCATCTGAGCCAGGAGAGGCTGAGGCTGGCTCAGGGTGATGTTGTTTCATATGGTGTCAGGAATAGAGTTAACATGGCAATGTTAATTTAATTCTGTCTCATGAGTGGGAGACAACGTTGCTATACTTTTACATTTAATTCAGAATTTTCAAAATTGGTCAAACCAGGTCTTTGCAGAACACACTGAATTTTTAACCATCAGTAAAGTTTCTTAGTGGGTCTGCAGAAGGCATTTGGCATTTTAGCAAATCCATCTGTTAGTGAAGCACTAAGTTCACTTTTTGTATGTTCTCTATTCCCCATCTTTCTGTTAGAATAAAGGTTAGAAAAGGCAATGTTGTGCGGAGTAAGGTGCTTCTAAATCTTGTAGATTACATTGTAATTCTTTTTATTTCTAAGGGGGAATCTTTTATTGCATATTTTTATGAAGTTCCAGCATCTCTTTAGCTTCTTGATCCTCTAGAGTAGTTAGAGGTATAGTGACCTTGGTAACACTGAGCATTAATTCAGCAGTAACTGCTACCAAATCATCAGTGGTACTGTGGTAGAACAGGCTTTCCTCTTTTGTGGTGGCTCTTTTCCAGCAACTTAGGCACTACGTAGTTTCTTTTCAGATATACTTGCATGTTAAATGGTCATTATTATCGTGGTGTAATGAAATTAATGACATATCACACTTTGCTGATGGAAACCAAGTTTTACAGTATTTATTTTCATATTCATAATGTAAGGTGGAAATAGACAAGTGTATAAATGGGAAGCTTCAGGTGTTATACGTTTTAAGTTTACTAAGAAGTAACTATAGGGATGCTTCGTCAAAAACTGTTATCTTCCCATGAATCATCTGACTTGCTAATTGGAGGGTTGATAGTGTGTTTTTTGTCCTTGCACAAATAAGTTCTGCATGACCTATGTAATGCTGATTTTTCTGTGATGGCATTACTGGATGAAGCATTTTTTTATTCCGTGGGTTTCAGAAGTTGATTCTATTAGGTGCCTTATAATTAAAATATGTACTTTTTTGGGTGGAGTAATAAAGTATCATTTTGTACAGTATTTAGGATTCCCGCAACATAGTTTATTATTAATCAATAATCCATGACTGTGTGTGGGTAAATTCTGCATTACTCACATACAGGCATGGATTATTGCTATTGTACAATGACATTATTTAAGAAGGAAAAATGTCTTACATTGTCTACATAATGTCGTATTAAAAGTCTTCATTGCTCTTCCATCAACTTCTGGTAGTCTGGGGCACTCAGCTGAAGTATGCTCATGGTCTGCATGTATACTGGAACAGTGTTGTTGTCTCCGAAAGATAAACTTGCATACTTCTTTTCCTATTCCTAGGAATAAGCACATTAGTTTACTTTCACCATGCCACTAAGCGAGGAATTCAAACTGCTTTTAAAAAATCTGAATCTAATACTAGTTTAATAATAATAATAATAATAATAATAGTTTATTAATAAAATAGCTCTTCCCACACTTTAAAGAACTTGCTAAAATATAAAAACAGTGGTGTGCTATGATTATATCCATGCCAGAATCAAAAGCAATAAGGCAGTATTTTAGACTTCTCTTATAACCCTTTTTGTTATAGACATCCCTAAATGTTTTCTTTTCAGGTATGTTAACATCATTGCTTTATTTAATACATGCAAATATTTTTATGAACTCTGTTAACAAAACTCATTCTTTTTTCAAAAAAGTGGTGTGTGTTTCATTACGCATGTTACACACACACACACACACACACGCACACACACACATTTTTTAATAAGGAGGTATGGTACAAATACTACGTACTTATTTAATATCACTACTTTGTACTCTAGAAATAATTACAGCGCATCTAATACTTGTAACATGGAACCAGACACTGAACATTTACACAGAAATGCTTTTTTTGTTTGTTTCATTACTTGTACCAGTTTGTTGTTTCACAATTGTTGTAACTATTTGATCATTGTTAAATTTTTAGTATGGAATTTCACAATGTCTGCCTAGGCTGTGCTTTCTCAATGTCAGTGCAGGAAAAATAAACAGTGCTGCCCTTGTATAGCAATGTTCTGTCTTAAACCTGTTTAAGATTGAAAATAATCTCTTTCACATAATAATATATATATAATGACTAATGGTTGAAAATGTTGAAGTCTGATGCAAAACATTAGGAGACAAAAAAAAAACAAAACAAAACAGCGCTGTGGTTCAGCAGGTATATTTCTAACCAGTCCTCACTAGATGGTGACTGACTGTATATTCACTGTCAGTGAGGCATGTAGTTCTAGATATCTCTCAGGGAGTAGGTGGTCACAGGGATAACTCTCTCAGACAAAAGGCAGAGGCTTATAGAAAGGAAGACCATTGTGTGCTCATGCAAATCCATGCCTAAGGTAGGGAAAAGGGGGTTGCTACCACAGCTACAGGCTGTTAGGTGGAGCAATGGGCAGTGTAGAAGAGGTAAGAATTAGTCCCTGTAAGCAGTGTATGTAAACACTTAAACTTCTGTTTAAATGCCATTCCTTCATTGATGTGATTTGTGTTATGGGGTGCAAACAGTATCAGTAATCATTTAGCTGCTTAAAGATTTCAAGTTTTTGGTCCTTTGGTCCTCACTTCCTGAGGATGTTCTATTATAATTATCATTATTGGGTTTTTTTGGGGGCTGATAGGGTACCCGTTAAGGCATTGCCCTGGGTGACAGTTGATCTAGGTAAAACTCTGTGCTCATGTTAAAGTTAAACATGATATTTTCTTTTTGGTTCATTTCTATCATGTTATTAAAAGCAGAATACACCAGCATATTCAACATAGCTGGAGGTAGATTTGCAAATTTTAATTAATCTCTTATATTACTAGACTGTACTTATGAATAATGACTGCAACAACTTTGGTCAGGACTAAGATCAAAGGTAAATAAATGTACCCCTTACAAAACCCTACATGGTCTATTAGTAGGGGGTTGTCCTTCATACACCCTCTATTAGTATGAATTAGCTTGTATTTTCTGACAGCACTATTATGTACAAAATCAGGTTGTAGAAGTTTATCAGGCACTTGTTCACCGTCAACAGAAAGAGCTATAAAGTTAATGCCAAAGCATTTAAAACTGAAGGCGTTTGGATGGTATATACCACAGAATGAGTCATTATTTGCAAACTTTATCACAGTTAATTTATATAACTGTCCAGGAATGAGGCTGCCTTAATTGCATGCTCACAATATGGTTCCTTTGCTGTACAGGCAAATGTAAGGCAATGAGATTAATCAAGTATTTGGAAATACCAGACTCTAAAGCTCTAGCATGCATGATGTGCGGCTGGGGACATATTCACTATTTTTACACAGGTGAATGCTGACCTAATGTGCTTTAGCAGCATCCTTATTTGTGAAGCAAGTTTCATTTTTGTTGAACACCAGTTTTAAATTCAACATCTACTTGCTATCCCACTAGCGAGTAGTGCCACTCCCTGGTCCTGTGTTCCTCAAAGAACAAAAAAAAAAAAAAAGAAAGAAAAAAATAAAAAAAATGTCCATTTCCTGATCCACTGCTCACCTAAGAAACACCAGGATTGTTTGATGCACCTGTCAGCTCTACAACCTTGTGCAAAACAGGATCTTCAACTTAAAAAAAAACATTGTAACAAGCAGCTTGTAATAAGTTATACCACACATGAAGCACTGAAGTAAGTGCTTCAGTTCTGACAGCAAAAGTAGTCTCAGAGATATTTATTTCCATGTCAGTATTTAGAAATGAATGGCAGTATTGCACTTCCAAGCGATCAGCTTCTGCTGATCCTGCCCCATAACACCCTGCAATCAGGGCAACTGCCCTCTTCACCCACACTAGCTACACTACTATCTGCACTTATCAAAAACAGTAAAAGTATTTTTTCTTTTTCTTTGTGGAACAGGCAGGACTGTATTAATCTCATTAGATCTATGGAATGGCTGTTGGATGTAAATGTTTCACAGATTTTCAACCTTTGTTTGGACTTTTGAACACAACATTTTACATGTTGCTCTACAGAGATGAATCATTGCTTAATTACAACAGTGGCATACTTTCCACACAGTTCATAGACACCCTATTGTATATGAAGATTCTAGAGCAACATTTTACATGTTTACCCACTACCACATCCAGCAGGCTAAAGACTGTAGTTACAGGCTGATTTATTAAGCTTACTCTAGCCCTAGCTTGTACCTTGGTTAAGTTACATGACAGGTGTGTAACAAAGTACTAAGACTGGTGTAATCTTTGCCTTTCCCAGTAATGCAAATTATGAGGTGTGTATTATCACTTATAACCAGCAAAAGGATAATTTCAGCAAAGGTTTTTTTTGTCTATACTGGTTTGAGTTGGTGGTAAAGCGAAAAGATCTAATTTTTCTTTGAACTTTTTTTGTGACCTGGCATGCACCAGAAACATGATTAAAATGTCTTTTTCTGCTTCCTAGGTTTATGATGCTTTTTACCTTCTATCTCCTTTTCACATTTTCTATTTTCTTTCATTTATTCAATTTTTTAACAAAATCATATCAAACCTCTGGTGTTTTTTCGCTCTGCCTCTGTGAACTACCAGTTATTTTTGATCAGAGGAGGTGGCAATAGTGCTGCAGAGGAGCTTACATTTCCAGTATTTTCAATGTTTTAGTGGGTGCTTTAAGGTGTGCTGTTGCTCTGGGAAATCCTTTCTGTAACAAAGGTAGGGCCTTTCTAAATAGTGCTCCAAATATGTCCCTTATTCCAACACACGTGTGACTAGGGCATTGTGAAATCCTGGCAGGCCATGTACCTATGATAGAACTTGATACATGTTTAAGAAAGTTTTCAAACACTTACATAACAACATTAAATTCAACAAGATTACATTATAGTTCCGTGGATTCATATTCTCAGAAAAGGGTATATATACTGACCTAAACATGGTTGAAATTGCAAAGAAAGCACCACCATCTAAGTAGCTTCTAGCTATAAGAGGTTTACTTGGTATATTTCTGTAGTATCAGGTTCACAAAAGTTTTCAAAAATAAATGAACCACTTAAAGAGTTACAAAAAATGCACATAGGCTTTGGGTGAGAATCATGAGAGTTCTTTGCAGAATGTTTAGTTTTTGATCAAGTAATTTCATATTTTGAGACCAAGAGCCAGCTCTGTAGCACAGAAGGATAAAACATGGAGTTTGATGCAGGTGACCAAAATTTAACTAGTGGCACAAGCACTTGTAGCAGCTGGCTGGCGAGGATGGGATTGACTAGCTTAGCTACTGCAGGCTTGTCAGTCCTGGGAAGAGAGAGGAGACACTGGTTCATCTCTTGGATGACACCATGTGGGAGCACTAGGTTTTGCAGCTGGGGAATATCAGCCTGTGAATATGCATGGCCTGTGTAGCAAGCAAACGGATGCTCCTTGCATCTAGCAGCATAATAGAGGTGCTCAGAGAGCTGCCACAAAAAAGGAGGATGGTCCAATAACAGAGGGTGGGCTACCCCACCAGACTGGTAAACTGGCCCACGTACTACCTGACTGTCTCCATGGTAGGAACAAATGGGCTAATAAGGCAGCCTCAGCCTAGGCAGAAGTGAATGGATTATAGGATTCTTGCCTAGGCCGGGGATGCCTGGCTCTTTAACCGCATGAATTCATACCTCTCAACTGTACAGATTTTCACAGAATGTACAGATTTTTGCCTCATATTTTTGGTCTGTTTCTCATAAAATTGTGGTTTTCTGGCAAATCATTGAGGGTTGAAGCCAGAAAATAATGACAGACTTTTAAGTTTCAGACTTCATACCTTTCAGAAAAGGCATGCTAATGCTGTTATTCTGTCTACTTTCTAAGTTTGTAAGAACTGTATTTAAAAAGTGCCCTTATTTTTGGGCATTTGTCCTCCCCATTATACCTGCGGTGGTGGTACTGCGGTAGCATTGTCACCTCACAGCAAGACATTGTCCCATTCGATTCTCAGCTAGAGCATCTTCTGTGTGGAGACATGCGTGAATGGGTGTACCTTCGTTGAAGGTTGTGCATCAGGGTCGGCAACTCGGCACGTAAAAAAATCAACTGCCAATCATTAGCGGACCGGAGTTCCGCTGTGGCGACCCCTAAACGGGAAAAGCCGAAAGACACACACTATTTATGGCTTTGTCCAGATTTCCTGTTCTAAGAGCTTGAGGGGTATGCGCATGATAGAAAAATGGGTCTGTTTGATGATTTAGTGAAGAAAGTGAGGCCATTGGACAGGTCCATTGGGGAGCAAAAAGAAAAAAGAAAAAACAATCCAGCATGTTTAGGTGAATAAAGGTACAATACTCTCTTTAAACCTAATGCATTATTACAGGTTTCTTACAGGTGTTGAAATACCTTCATTTCTGCACAGAAAAGGAAGCACATTCATGGTGTGGAGCTGTGAGAATTTATATGGACACAATTTAACTTAAGTCACAGTCCACACGCCTTTAGAAGTAGTATTACAGCATAGATACAGACCACATTTGAAAAGTGAGAAGTGATCACTGAAACTGCAACATTTTCTTTTTGTTTTATACAAAAAGGGAAGAGGAAAACAAAGTAGTCACACATGATGCAACTATGTAATAATGTATAGAATGCCTCTCTTCTTAAAAAAATGCTGTCAGCAGTAATTTTCTGTATCTGTGAAAGGAGGTTAATTTTAAGAGGAACCAATTTAGTAACACCTCATCAAGAGTTCTACAATTCTTGTATGGGCTTCACCAGTAGATATTTAGAACAAAAGCCATAGTGAAGGGAAACACCTGATCTAATGCTGTTAATCTTCATTCATTTCTTACTGATGGGTGTTGGTTCCGTCCTCGGAACCGAGTCGGCCTTATCACAAGCTTGTGCCAGCCAAAAAAAAAACTCTCAAGCTAAGCTTTACCCATAGTACCCCTCTCCCTGTTACCTCAGATCTCGTTTGCTGTGTAGATAACAAGACGTGTCAAGCCATCTCTCAGCTAAGTACTATAAAAATTATTATTCTGAAACCTTTTTGCACAGACTTTTCTCTCTTTTATTTTTATAAACCCTTCTTTAATTAGTCGCTAAATCTTTACCCTTCTATAGAGTGAATTTGCTTTACCTCCATACCAACCTGGTAATCTTAGTACCATCGTTGGTACAGGCCTTCCCTCTCTCTTTCTCCCTACTTTTCTTTTCCTTATTTCTTGAAGTAATCTATATACCATTGTTGGTATTTCTATTCCCTTTAAAAAAAACTCTTCCTGTTTCTTCCATTTAAAGTGTGTGTTATACTTTTATTCAGTCATATTTTTGATTAATAGCTGTTATTTGACTAAGTTGTTCCCTCAATGTCTGACAAGAAAGGGACAACAGGATTCAAGCAATACGACCAATGCGGTCACAAAATGTGAAATTTGGACACTCGTGTCTTGTGTATACTGTCTGGGTGTTCTGCACCTCTCTATTCAGTCACCATGTGAGATTTTTAAGGGGTTCAGTTCTCGTACCTTTAACGAGAGGAGAAACAAATTGATACTCAAAGGCCTATTAAAACCCCCCTTTTCAGAGGCTATTTCTGGGTCGGAGGGCTCACCCCCTCCAAAGAAAGAACACAAAAAATGGAGTCACTTTGTTCCTTCTTCACCTCTTGGTGATGGGAAGTCTGAAACCAAACCAAAAATTCCAAAATTAGCACCAACGACTTTGGCCCTAGGGCTTCATCTGCCCTCCATGGTGCCAACCTTGGTTCCAAAAGCATGCGCGTCCACTTTGGTGCCATCTTTAGTAACTTTACCCCCAGCACCAGCCACGGCAATGATAATATCTGCGCCGACTATGCCCTCAGCTACTACTTCAGCCCCATCCTATTTGGCACCAACAATAGTTAATCCACCACTGGTCTCCCCCCCCCATACATATTACTGGTCTTGAGACCATGGTGCCGATAGGACAATCTGCTTTTCGGACCTGATATTCCCCCATGGCAGATCCATTCATGGGGCAGCAATATAGCCCTTTTTTGGAACGGCCTGATTCTCCATTGGGGGTATCAACTCGATCTTTCAGGAGCCTCTCGGAATTGGAAGTGGTGCGACTTGTGGACCAGCTGCTGATGGCCAGAGGGATTTCAACACCTTCCAGAACTCTCCTCCCAGCCATAGTTGGGAGTCTTTCTCCATGGACTCCTGCATATTCTCCTCTTTTGACCTCCTTGCAGGTATCGAAGCACCTGTCACCAATGCCTATTTTGGTTCCCACCTCTTCGGTTCTGCTGGTGGACCTCACAGTGGTTCCGGAGCTGACCCTTTGGTCATCGACTCACTTGGAGCTGAGCCATCCTCAGGATTGGGACTGGGCTGCAGGCACCATGATCCCTAGTACAGTGCTGATTTTTTCTATGGCACCACCTACTACGGTTCCAGGAGTCTTGCCAGTACCAAGTCCTTTTTGGGCTCCTTCCTTGGGAGTGGGCTCATTGGAGTGGAGTGTGACCCTGGTTCCGAGGTTGTCCTTCTTGGTTCCAGGCTCCCACCCCTCTTCAGGCAGGCCAGCTTTCCAAGAGATGGAGAGGGCCCTTGCCTCTCTAGGCAAACCATCGGCGTCGGAATACCAGATATGTCCTCCCTCTGGACTGCAGCTGACGCAGGCCACTACATCGGGACATTAAGCGTAAGAGCCTCAAAATACCCTAATGCAGGGTGTCCTCTCTTCGGAGTCCTCGCCAAAAGTCCTCCCCCCTGAAGAGGTACCATGTAAGAGATCATGCAAGAAGAAGTACATGGACTCCCCCGAAGAGTCCCTCATCGAAGATATGGACTACGATGAAGGGGAGGGGTCTCCACGGTCACCCCCCTGAGGATGTCTCCTTTGTAGACATACTGGAAATCTTGAAGCAGTGGGGAGACTGGAAGCCCACCAACCCTTCCTCTGAGGAGTCTGCATTCTTGCAGGATTTTCATGCTCAACCCTCTACTTCCTGGGTGACCCCGCCTGCAGACGAGTTAATCCAACTCATTGTGCAGTGTGCATGGAAGAGTCCTGATACTGTTGAACCAATCCCCCGGAGACCAGACAAAATTTTATCCCCACCTGAGGAAAGTCCAAACTGGTCCAAGGGCCTTCCAGTAGATGCTATGGTAGTGGTGGCGGCCACTAGGAAAGAGCTTGGTAAGGATAGCCAGACTGTCCATCCCCCAAACAGTGAGTCTTGGATGGTGGACAGGTTAGGGAAGTGAGTATTTGCCTCATCGACCTTTGCCATTCCGTCCTTGAATTACTTGGCACATTTTACTAGGCTTCAGAGAGACTTAATATCGGAACTCTCTGGAACACTAGCAGGAGCAGTTTCTGATGAGGTGCAGGACAAAGTTGCCTCACAGCTTGCGACCCTGGACTCCATATCCAACTCATACATGCAGTTGGTTTCTCATGCTACCGAAGGGGCGGCTAGAGCTGCAGGTTCTGGCGTTGTCATGAGACATCACACCTTGATGCACCTTTGTGATTTTGTGGACCCTTTTAAGTCTTCCTTTCTTAATGCTCCAGTGGAAGCTTCTTTCCTTTTTGGCCCAAACGTGAAAGACATGTTATCCAGGTGTGAAAAGGACGGCAAGACCCTGTCTGCCATGGGCGTACATTTTTCTACCTCCCAACGACCCTATTCTAGGAATCAGAGGAGTGGAAAGATGTGGCACAAGAAGTTCCAGGGTCTTTTCTGTGACACATGTGGTGAATTTACTGCCTGGGTCAGAGAGGGTAACTCTTTGGGAAGACACCCCTACTGAGGCAGAGGGGTTTGGCATAACCAGGGGTCCAGAGATTCTTTCTCTGGACAGCCCTACCAGCGCTCCTGAAGAGCAGCCTGATTGCATCCTTGATTGCTCTGGAAGCAGTCGGGGGGACGTTTTTCTCTGCACCACCCTGCCTGGCAAACAATAACTACAGATTCTTGGGTGCAGAATATCATAGCCAGAGGTTATCACGTACCATTCAGTATTTACCCAACATCATCAAGACAAATTCCTGGCATTCCACCCAGTCAAAAGGAAGCAGCAGCTTTAGAGATAAGAAAGCTGTCTCAAAAAGGAGTCATCCAAACAGTCCCACCAGACCAAATAGGATCCGGATTTTACTCAAGGTTCTTTTTAGTGCCAAAAAAGGACTGGAGACCAATTTTGGATCTCAGCATTCTGAACAAGTTTGTCAGCCAAACAAAATTTCGGATGGTCATGGTTCAGTCTATCCTACCCTTCCTGGAGAAAGATGATTGGATGTGCTCAATAGATCTTCAGGATGCGTATTACCACATAAAAATGGACAAACACTCCAGAAGATTTCTTTGCTTCTGGCTGGGAGCCAATCATTACCAATTCCGGGCACTGCCCTTTGGACTGTCTAGATCCCCCAGAGTGTTCACCAAATGCATGGTAGTAGTAACAGCTCACTTGAGACTGCAAGAATTCTGAGTGTTTCTGTACTTAGATGATTGGCTCCTTACTGCCCCCACCAATCGTCTGTTGGTTACAGCCTTAAAGTACACTCTAACACTAGCAGAATACCTAGGAATCTCTATAAACAGGGAGAAATGCAAGTTGACTCCTTCTCAAACTTTGGAATTTATAGGAGCAACCTTCAGTATGCAGTCCTGCCTAGTCTCCCTCCCAGATCACAGATTGGAAAGACTAAGATCCCAACTTCGGGGTGATACTCTCCCAAGACAAAGTTTCAGCTCGGGCTGTCCTTCAACTTCTAGGATCAATGGCAGCTTCTATTACAGTAGTTCTTCTAGTGAGACTACACATGAGGCTTCTTCAGTGGCTCCTACTAACACAGTGGTATCTTTCACATATTCCTATGTCCTTTCAGATCTGCATAACAAGTCGATGCAAACAAGATTTAACTTGGTGGATGAAGCCAGAAAAAGACCGATGGAGTTGCCCCTTTTCCCCACCTTAGCCCAGGGCCATAGTGACCACGGATGCTTCCCTGAGAGGGTGGGGGGGCTTTTTCAGGGAAAGATGGTCCAAGGCACTTGGTCAACCATAGAGGCCAACCTGCATATCAGTGTTCTAGAACTGAGGGCAGTGCTTCTAGCATTGCAGGCATTCCAATCTGTCCTCCCATCAGGGACAATTGCTATCCAGTCTGACAACATGTCAGTAGTCTGGTACATCAACAAACAAGGGGGAACCAAGTTCTACCCGTTGTGTCGAGAGGCCATGAGAATTTGGCAATGGGTGATAGCTTCCAACCGCTTTCTGATCGCAATGCACATTCCCGGGAATGCCAATGTGATTCCAGACAAATTGAGCAAATGTATTGTGCTGTCTCACGAGTGGTCCCTCAAATCAATCATAGCGGCAAAGATCTTCAGTTGCTGGAGCCAGCCTTGCTGTGATCTATTCGCCTCTCCAGCAAATCACAAATGCAGCAGCTACTTTGCCCTAATTCCCCCACAAGGGGAGTCCCCAAGGGACACTGTGATAAACAATTAGCCCACAAGACATCTGTATGCTTTCTCTCCCCTTCTTCTGATCCCACAATTTCTAAAGAAGGCCCTTCGGCTGAGAAGCAGAGTAATCCTCATTGCACCCTACTGGCCCTAGTATGCCAACCATGGATTCCGGATCCAACTCCGGAATTGATCTCACACCTGCAGGGATTGGTTCACCCAAACACATCCAGTCTCAAGCTGACAGCTTGGTTTCTCCACTTCCAGTAATTGCCAGGCAGAATAACCTTACCTCCCCAGTATGTAAGATTCTTCTGGCTTCACATAAACCATCCACCAGGAAAACCTACCTTAGCAAGTGGAAGAGATTCCTTATTTGGTCCAGACAAAGAGAACTAGACCCTTGCTCAGCTCCTGTCAGTGTGGTTTTGGATTATTTATCAGGTCTTCTTCATTCAGGAGCAGCAGCCTCCACCATTCGAGTTCATCTGGCTGCTATGTCAGACTTCCATAATGGAATCCAAGAGTCATCCTTAATCTCCCATCGTCTCTGTAAAACTTTCTTGAAAGGGGCCTCGCATATCAGACCACCCTTGAAAGAACCCATTGAGCCTTGGAGGTTAACACTCGTTTTACAATACCTGACTCAATCACCTTTCAAACCTGCTGCCACTTGCGATATAAAATTCTTATCCTGGAAATCGCTATTTCTGGTAGCCATCACCTCAGCAAGATGCATCTCTGAGCTTCAAGCTTTGTGTATAAAACGCCCTTACATGGTGTTTCATAAGGACAGAGTATCACTCCGGACTAACCCTTCCTTTCTGCCCAAAGTTATCTCAAAATTGACAATTAACCAGACAATTGACCTACCAGTCTTTTTTCTAACTACTAAAACAAAGGAGAATACTGCCTTAATTTGCTGGATATAGATAGACAATTACGATTTTATCTGGGCAGAACTAAATCAGTACATAAATCAGACCAGTTGTTCATTTCCTATTCTGGCCCTAAATTGGGAAACTCTGTTTCTAAAGTGACCTTATCTAAGTGGTTGAGAAATTACTTATCCTTTGTCTACCCACATAATAAAATTCCTCTACCGAGCAAGGTCAAACCACACTCCACCAGATCAGTAGCGACTTTTGCTTTCCACTCAAAGGCTTCAGTGGATGATATCTATACAGCTGAATCTTGGGGTACCCCCTCATACCTTTATCACTCATTACAAATTGCATTTGGTCTCCAGGGGGAGAGCAACCTTTGGTTCGATAGTACTCAGGAACATCCTTCCATAAGGGCCTCCCAGGACATAAAGTAGCTAGGGACTCTGTCCCATCAGTAAAGAATGAATGAAGATTAACAACATCAGATAAAGAAGTTATGTTCTTACCATAACGTTCTATCTGTGTTGTTCATCTTCATTCATTCATTACATCCCACCCTCCTTCCCCCTCCAAGGGGCTCCTGGAGGTTCAGATCTGGTCCAAATTCCGCATTAGGGGACCTGCTCAGAAAAAGCCTCTGCTTTCTTTGTCACAGGCAAACTTGATCTGAGGTAACAGGGAGAGGGGCACTATGGGTAAAGCTTAGCCCGAGAGTTTTTTTTTGGCTGGCAGAAGCTTGTGATAAGGCTGACTTGATTCCGAGGACGGAACTGACACTCATCAGTAATGAATGAATGAAGATGAACAACACAGATGGAACATTATGGTATGAACATAACTTCTTTTTTTTTCAGTATTGACAGGTACATAGAGATTAATATTTGTGTATATGCAATTTACCAGGTTAATGTATAAAGCAAGACAGCTATGCCTATACAGACATTAGAGCTGCCAGTCGATAGAAATCAGTATTGATTATATTATCTAGTGGTGAATATCTATTATTCCTTATGATTGTTTGTAATAAACATGTCACCGAACCATTCACTTCTACTTCTGAAAAGTTAGCATTGTCAGTCATATACAGTGGTCCAAAGTTTGGTTCTCAGCAGTGCAATGATTTAGCCAGATAAATGAGGTTTAAGTATATAAGGATAACAGCTCTATGACAACAAGCAAATGTGGTAGTTGAAAGATTTATGTCTACCCTCAAGGAAAATACTGATAGTAATTAATAAAGGGATAACATGGAAAAACATATGCAGATTTTTAATGGTCTCTAGATTCGTCGTCATCATCATCATCATCATCATCCACCCATTTTTCTACATGATAGTGCATGAATGGTCACAACCTTTCTTGATTCAGTGCCTCTTTCCTGTCTTCTTCAGCAGTCATGACTGACTGTCACAGGTATTCTCACACAAATTTTCAGTGTCTTTTACTGGATGTCAGTGTTTCCTATTGCCTTCTTTCTCTTCATCAAATCATCTTCTGTTTCCTCCCCATATGCTTGGACAACCATAATCTGTTGTCTTTGATCTTCTCTGCAGTAGAAACTACATTGGCTTATGGTCTAATGTCATAATTTCATCTGTCCCACAGGTTGCATTCTACAACCCATCTTAGGTACTTCATTTCCATCACTTCTAGCTTCCTCAACTGCTCTGCCTTTACTGCCCAGTTTTCTGTACTATGCAGAAGTACTGGTTGCACCACTATTTTGCATATCTTACCTTTCAACTTCTTTGGCAATCGTCTGTCACACACTACCTGACACTGTTCCATTTGGCTACAGACCCTCTGATTCTAGCTTTGACCTTCTTATTCAGACCCCTTATCCACAACCACCCCTCCCAGATACTTGAAGCTGTTAACCTAGTGTGCTATTTTCCCTTCTATCTCAATTTTCATTTTTTTCTGAATTCCCTCATTTGCTGCCATGACAGCTGTCTCGTTTGTACTTATTTTATCCCTTGCATCTTCAGTTTTGTATTCCATTTTTTAATTATTTGCTGAAGCTTCTGGTTAGTCTGTAATGCCACATCATCTGTCTACAGCAGCTTTGTTAATGTCTCCATCAATCTTTTTGCTAATGTAGTCCACTGGTATGAACAGCAATGGGCTCAAAGCTGAGCCCCGTGCACACCCACTCCCATTGAGAACCCCTCTGTGAGTCTGAACGTCATCTGTACTTGTGTCATTGGGTCCTTGTACATACCCTGCAGTAATCCTATTAGTTTCTGGGACTTCAAACCATTGCAAGGACTGCCTAAGTCATCTGAATGCCCAGTTAAACTCTTTCCTCATCTAGAGCTTCTTCACTATCAGTCTTACTGGAAACATTGGGTCAGTTGTACTATGTCCTGTTATGAATCTGAACTCCTCATTTTCTATCTTACGTTCTACTTTTCTGCATGCTCCTTTGTCAATCACTGTCTTCAGCATGTTCATGCAGTGTGACAGGGGTTTGATACTGTTATACTTGTATACTGCTTACAGCTGTGAAGGTCCCCTTTGTTCTTATCCACTGGCACTAGGATGTTTATTTTCAAGTCATCTGGGATACACCTTTCTTTCCATAGTGTTATGAGTACCCTCAGAAACCATTTCTGTATTAACTCATGCAACATCTTGATCATATCTGCTGTGACCTCAACTGAACCTACTGTTTCCCTTAATTTCATTTTCTTTAGTGCTTTTCTTACTTCTAGGGTGGGCTCCTCCTCCTTCATTATAGATTTTGTTTGGGGCAGTACAGCTTCTGTGGAATTTTCTTCATTCAAAAACTGCTGGAAGTCTCCTTCTGTCTGCCTTTGTCCTGTGGACAGCAGGTTGTTGCTGGTGTTCTTTATAAAGGTTGTCTGGCTATCTTCTTTATCTTTATGTCTTTGCTGTGCAACCTGATAATCAGCCATCTGCTGAGTCACTTTTCTAGAAGTTGCAAGAGTTACTGTGATGTCTTGTCCTTTGCTATTCTAGCTGCTCTGTCTTTGTTAGCCAACCAGTACTCCTTCTAGGCCTGATCCATCTCTTCAGTCTCCCACTTTTTCCTGCACTCCTTTCTTTTGATTACTTCCTAGACTTCTGCATTCCACCATCTACTTTCCTTTTGAACTTTAGTTCCCTATCTGGCTCTGCCACATATCTGTCTATTGACTTCACACATGATGTTTTTTTGATATTGCCACTCTTTTTTCACCTCTACCCTTTTCCTCTTCTTCCTAAGGTGTGAGAAGTCTGAGCATTTCCTTCAAATTTGTGCTTGTGATCTGGTCAACTTCTAGGTCTTTAGCCTAATATCTGTTAACCTTAGAGCTTACTCTGACTGCAGTTTGCAGCTGATTGTGGCCTCCAGTGGTTTATGCTGTGTGCCAACTGTTTCACTGTGGATGACTGTAATCTCTGATTCTACTACAAAATCCTTTCCTTAATATGAAGAAGTCTGACTGAGTTGCATGTTGACCTGAGCTGAATGTTGACTACTCTTATATGTGATCTTGTGGCTGTCTCTCTTGGCGAATCATGTGTTGGCCACCATCAAGCCATTTGCTATACAGAAGTCTAGAATGACTTGTCCGTCTTTATTCCTTTTGTCTCACCCGTGTGGACCCAGACAGTCTTTATATCCTGTTCTGTCTGTCTTTCCATTATCACCATAAACTTATGTTGTCCTGCCTTCTTTTCTTCACTGCCACAACCCTGCTTTGGGGTACAGGCTGAAATGATGAATACTGCACTATTTTTACATTGGAGTCTGATTGCCACGAATATGTAAATAATTCTGATTACAACCCTCACTGCCATTAGATGACTGTCTTTCACTATAGTTCCCCCCCCCATTTCTAGTCTGTCCCCTCTGAATAGAAGTCTCTGGATACCAGTCCAAGTGACTTTGCTGGACTGCCCTTCCAGCTAGTCTCCTATATTCACAGTCTCCTCCTTTAAGATCATGGCATCCACTTCCAAGCTGCATCCTGTCACTGAACCTATATTCAGTGTGTAATAATCATTACTTCACGTCTGACAGATTGATTGGTATTACATCCATCTTTCACATAACAGAACTATCCCAGGTAACCCAGACTGGGCACCTGGAAACCAGACAGCCAGTAACTTATTTACCCAGGACGTTTGGGATTTATGGCAGGCAAACACTGGCCAATAGAAGCACACTGACCTCACCCCCAAGCTGAGACATTAATACACTTATAATCGGTAAATACCCATGCCGATTTTTAGTGAGATTAGTCCACATGACCAAAATGCCTAAAGGCTAGCATGGCTACCCCTGACATGGTGCACAGTTTGTAATCAGTGTTCTCCTAGCCGGAGGATACCATGCACCACAGTGGATGCTTATAGTGGTTTGTCTACACTCCTCTTTCCCAACAGGCACCATCTGGCATCTGTGCCGCTGCTCAAAACTCCAAACAACATTAGGTGAGCTTGAGGTGGAAGCACAGAGCATGTTTTTTTTGGGAGATGGGATGAACACCACAAAAACAAGGGAAAAACATGCAAATTCCACACAGATGTTGGACAGAGGTCAAGACTGAACCCTTTACCACGTACTTAGTAGGAGTAGACCTTAACCATTATGGCGACTGTGTCATCACACTGCAACTTACTGTAGGATACTTCCCTGTTTAGGCACTTTAAAAAAAATCAAAATAGCAGGACTGAGCAAAAACAAGTGTAACACTTAAAGTTCAAAGTACTTTATTATCAATAATTAATAAGATAAGCGCTTTCGCTGTGTAGCTTCATCAGATCTTACATTCATTCTAAGATTCCACATCTTATATATACACAGGTTTTAAACAATTAATCAATCAAGTCAGTTAATTGGTATGATTATTTAAAGAGGTGAAGACCGTGGGGGTGAGGTACTGCAACGCAGATTTAAACAATACCTCAATGAAGTTACTAACGCTTCGTGCTTCTTTGAGAATGTGACTGCTACTGATGACGTGAATGAAGGTGCAGTTGACTCGGAAAGGCTGCATATACTACTAGAGGGGATTGAAAAGGATTTCATGAAGCTGAAATGCCTGCAAACACAGAGAATACATTTTCAGTTTTGCCTCGATCAAAACATTATTCCAAGAGGCTTAAGGGTTTTTACGATGCCTAGCCAGGGCAAGGATTACCCCGAATTGCTAGCGAAATGGCAGAGACTTAACATAGAGGTGAGTCAGAATTATCTTAGACTTTTAATAGACTTTTTTATACCAGAAGAAAGTAAATTGATAGAAAGCATAAATGCGAAGCAACAAATGTTATATAGAGACTTTGCTGATGTTCTGGTTCAACCACTACTGGAGAACTTACTGGACTGTGTTTTAGCATTTGAAAGGAAGCTGCTACAACAAAAAAGGAATAAAGCTAAAAGAGACATTAATGATTTTAGACAAAGCCATGTCTTTACTTGGCCCAGACCAGGGCATGGACAGAATGAACATAATGCAATGGTGAACAATGATAATGCTATGAATATTTCACAATAAAAGGAATGCAGAGAATGTTATCTTATGTGACAATATTAGTAATGAAGTTAAGAAGAATATGTGTACTTTAAATGCTCCAAACAATAATGCTGGGAATAGTAATATGTCGACTTTAAATGTTCAGAGTATACCTTCTGCTGATGAGATTACAGAATTAAATGATGATGTTTGTATAGAGAATGTAGCAATCGATGTAACTGATAAACCCCACTGTAAAGATTCAATAGATGTTATACACATCATACACCCCGGTGTGAACTTAGACACTAATTTATATCCTAATGTTCACATAGTTAAAGACAAGACACCTCATATGAATCGAGACTCTGAGGCTGTAGTGAGACCAAAGGTTAAAACCACAGAAAAATCTAGCAATAAAACAAATGCTGAATTGTTTTTTCCTCTACTGATATGTATGGACAAAGGCCCACAGAGGTCGAGGTCTATGAGTCGTGGGAGGCAGAAGAGGAAATTTTCAGGAGACATTCCATCCAACCAAACTTTAAAGAAAATGTGGACGCACAAGAATTAGTGCACAATATATCAAGTAAGACACTAACTTATGAAGATATTCAATTGTTAAGCAAGGGTCTAAACTTTATTCCAAGAAGTCACAGTAAACTAACAGACAGAGTCACTAACTTGAAAATATTTTGCAGAAATGTCATGCTAAAATTGTTATATAAAACCCAAACTAGCAATACTTCTAAAACAGAAGCATTCACATTTAAGAGACTAAGTGATTTCGTGCCAACCCATCACCCACTCGTTGAGGCATATTTGAAGTTAACTGAAGATGAGTTACATGTATACTATGCAGATAGAGTAGAGCAAAAAAGATGTAAAAGGAGAGATAATTTAACTATAAATAAAGATCAAGTCTAAAACAATTACAGGAAGACCCTACTATAGTTATTAGACCAGCTGACAAAGGAGGCAGCATTGTTGTTATGGATATGCAAAATTATATCGGAGCAATGACAGAATTGATGCAGGACAAATTCTATGATTTAATAACAAAAGACGATGTTATAGAAACTATAAGATATGTGAAGAATACGCTAGAGGATATTTTCAAAAGTAAACTGATTGACAAGGAATTATTTGACTATCTTAATATTCTAACACCTACTATACCAGTTATTCAAGGACAGCCGAAAATACACAAGGATAATAAGAACCCACCCATGAGACCAATAGTTTCTGGACGAGGTTGGGTCACAGAACATCTATCAGTATTTGTAGAAAAACATCTGAGGGCTGTACTAAATAAAAATAAAATAGTACTAAAAGACACTAAACAATTCCTTACAGAATTTTATGATTGCATTCAAGACAAAACAATCACTAAAGACTATTTATTTGTCACATTTGACATACAGTTACTGTTCACAGTGATTCCCAATGAACTGGGCTTGAATTATACATTACAGTACCTGAAAAATCATAGTGACTATACCAATGTACTTATTGACTTAATAGTTCACTTTTTGGAATTAGTCTTAGAAAATAATGTCTTTATGTTCAAGGATAACATCTATAGATAGAAAGATGGCGTAGCCATGGGTACATCTTGTGCCAACAGCCAATATTTTTTCTGCACATTGGGAAGAACATACATTATTTCTACAAAATTTCTTTGAGAAACGTGATATTTTACAGACGTTTTGTGGATGATGTCTTTATTCTTTGGAAAGGGACACCCCAACAACTTGAATCCACATACCTAATCATGAACAATTTAATACCATGTCTTAAGTTTACCATGAAGTTTTCAGAGGATAGAATTGAGTTTCTAGACTTATATATAGAGAGGCTACATAATAATTTAATTAACACTGGAGTTCATCGTAAAACATGTTATGTTAACTCATTGCTTCTAAGATCCAGTATGCACCCTCCTTTTGTCTTTAGAAATATTGTGAAAGGATAAGCTATTAGAGCTTCCAGACTGAATCCAATGGAAGAGGGATTTCACACTGAGATAAATGATTTGATATATAGACTATTAAACAGAGGATATAAAGTCGAGGAAATACATTCTAAGATAGACGAAGTGTACAATTTATGCTCCACTTCAGCTATGCCATACTTTGGATCCAACAGTGCTAGCTATAGTGAGAAACAAAATATGAGTGAATCTTTCACTAAATTCTCCACCTTTTCATCTGATCATATAGAGATTAAGCAGATTATAGACAAACACTGGGGTATATTACAGATAGATGAAGAAATTAAACAGATAGTAGGAGAAACACCAAGGTTTATCTTTAAGAATAAACACAACTTAAAAAGAATGTTATGCCATCCTAAATTTGATAGGAAATCTATACAGAATGGATGCACACGACGCTGTGGTCGCTGTAATTTCTGTTGTTACATAGACAGTAAGACAGAATTCTTTCATCCTGATCAACAGAAAGTTTTTAATATAAGAGCTGAAGCCAACTGCATGACTTCTCATGTGATATACCTAGCTGTTTGTCAATTGTGTTCATCTTTCTATGTTGGTAAAACAAATCGACCACTAAGGGATAGGATAAGGGAACATGTATATCACATAAGGAAAGGTACATTACATAATGCCCTTGCCAAGCATGTAGCATTAAATGATGACACACATAGATTTTTGTTCAAGGTACTTGAAGTAATTACTCCCAACTCTAGAGGGGGTGACATTAAGATATATACAGAGAGTAAGGAAACTGAATGGATAATTCTACTAAGATCAGATAAAGGATTAGGCCTCAGTGATAGGGCCTCTATCAAGCCAAAATTAAGACAGAGTAGAAACATTAGATAAACCCCCTAGAAATAGGTATTCTATCTCTCTGTAAACTAATTGTCTTTTATATCACTGCCATATCATTACGTCATAGATTTAGTTACCACATGTAGTGTGGTTACTTTATTTTATAAGACATTATATTAATTTATACATACATATATATGACATTTTATATGTTAGACATTAAGCATACTTGTCTATAGAATCTTTCTCACACTAATATCTATTTTAATTACAAATATATATGTACTAACTGATATGTTTTTTATATATATTTTTTATATATAACTTTTTTATATATGTGTTTCCTATGTATACTTTATATATGAGATTGTTTTTAAATGGTTTTATCTTTATCAGATTTGTATATTAAGCTGGGTCCTTGATGTCTGCCTGCTTCTTTAAATAATCATACCAATTAACTTACTTGATTGATTAATTGTTTAAAACCTGTGCATATATAAGATGTGGAATCTTAGAATGAATGTAAGATCTGATGAAGCTACACAGCGAAAGCGCTTATCTTATTAATTATTGATAATAAAGTACTTTGAACTTTAAGTGTTACACTTGTTTTCGCTCAGTCCTGCTATTTTGATTTACTATAACTTTGATTTATACTGCTTGCACGAGCGTTTACCAGCATAGCAGCAGCCTCCATTACTTGTTTTATACATTACTTACTTTAAAAAAAATGTCTGATTCAGAACTTTCCTTCTTTCACTCAGAACAAGATGATTCTCAGTAACAAGTGGAAGAATCAAAAATGTATGTTCAAAAAGTCTGAAAAACTAACTGCATTTTCATAGACTAACTTGCTGAATTAAGAATTTGCTGCTAAATCATTAAAGCATTTTTGCAGGTCCTCCTTGCTCCCCTTAATGCAGTAGATTACATGCTCAGTACCCCCAACTGTACAACTGTATATATATATATATATATATATATATATATATATATATATATATATATGTGTGTGTGTGTACCAACTCTAAGGTTACTACACCTCAAAGTAAGGGGAATACTCTAGGTACATCATCCTTGAATTTAGTATATATTCACCTATTGCGAAAATAGTAGCTTGCATGTATTTATTTACACTTTCTTGACTATGTTAGCCACACTAAGCCAGTGGCCTTTTTTCAGCAGTGACCAAGATGGTATTCATACTGACTAGGGGAGGTCTGACCAGGGCACCCGGAAGCTTTCCCCATTCTTTTCAATAAGTGCCATAGGAACTTTCGCATCCACCTGAGCTACCACCTTCTCAGGCAGCTGTGGTCTTGGTTTAACATCTCATCCAAAGCCTTGTAAGTAAAGAGGATTGTAGTTACAATCCACAGAATTACAACAGGTACCCAGACAAGATTTATGATGATCATGCCATAAGAATTTGACAATTGAAAGAAAAACAAAATGAAGGAGCATGCTTGAAAGAGTGCAAAGAAAGGAATAATTATTGCATGCAACATGATCTTTACACGAGAGATATTGTACTGTTGAATGGGTCTATATTATGTGATCGAAGAGTCTCTTCTCTGAACACATAATAATTGGCACTTATACAGCGAACATTGTAAACCGCAAATGGCCACATCTGCAAATGTTTTCCTCGGGGGAAAAAATTCACATAGCCGTAAAATAAGAAACAAACTTTAAAACACTAATCAAGTGGGGGGCTTTACCCCCACACCCCCCCGATATGGGGGGCTGTGCCCCCACACCACCCCTAACTAAATATACCAAATTCCGAGATCACTCTACATTGAAAAAAAGGGCAATTCCCAGTAACAGGCAACTGAATTTTTTCCTAAGGAACAAAATTGCGGACATGACTATTCGCGGTTTACTGCATTCGCTGTATATGTGTCGATTATTATGTGTTTGAAGAAGAGACTCTTTGATCACATAATATAGACCCTTGCTGAACAAGTGAGCTTCAACAAGCATATTTCTTTCTTTCTACTTTGCATTACAACAGTACCTTAAGGATGCAGCAATAATTGCTTCTGGAAGTGAACATATTACAAGACAGTAATCATTTTCCAAAATGTTAACAACTATTTGATTTTGAATGTGAGCAAGGTGGTAATGAAGCTGTTACTGAGGAGTACCATAGTACTCTTCCACTTACTCTGGGATACTTCTATAATCCCAGCTTTAAACATTTTCCATACTTCATCCCTAACTACTTGTCACTGGTATTACATATGTGGTAACTGTTTTAAATTCTGACACTCCTGAGTGTGTCTCAGAAAGGCAAAAGTGAATGTGCAGAACTGGGGACTTAGTCCAAGATAGCTGTGTTTTGGGGTATTCTCTGTTTTCGAAGGTATGGCATTCTGACATGTAATTTATAAATATACATACATACATATATATATATATATATATATATATATATATATATATATATATACACACATACACAGAGGATATAAAAAGTGTACACACCCCTGTTAAAATGCCAGGTTTTTGTGATATAAAAAACAAGACCACAATAAATAATTTCAAAACTTTTCTCACCTTTAATGTGACCTATAACCTGTACAATTCAGTTGAAAAAGAAACAAATCTGTTAAGGGAAGAAAATATAAAAATTAAAAAACATACAATAAGCTGGTTGGATACGTGTGCACACCCTTAAACTAATACTTTGTTAAAGCACCTTTTGATTTAATTACAGCATTCAGTCTTCTTGGGTACACACCTACCATCAATTAAAGAGACTCTGATTAACCCCAAATAAAGTTCAGCTGTCCTAGTAGGATTTTCCTGACATTTACTCAGTTGCCTGCTACAGCAAAAGCCATGGTTCGCAGAGAGCTTACAAAGCATCAAAGAGATCTCATTGTTGAAAGGTATCAATCAGGAGAAGGGTAGAAAAAGATTTCCACAGCATTGGATATACCATGGAACACATTGAAGACAGTCATTCAAAAGTGGAGAAAATATGGGACAGCAGTGACATTGCAAAAAACTGGACGTCCCTCCAAAATTTATGAAAAGACAAGACGAAAACGATTCAGAGAGGCTGCCAAGAGACCTACAGCAATGCCAAAGAAGCTGCAGGAATTTCTGGCAAGTACTGGTTGTGTACTACATATGACAACAATCTCCTGTATTCTCCATAAGTCTGGACTATGGGGTAGGTTTGCAAGTAGGAAGCCTTTTCTTACACAGAAAAACATCCAAGCATGTGGTAAAATGTGTTATAGTCTGAAAAGACCAAAGTTGAACTTTTTGGTGACAATTCCAAAAGGTACATTTGGTGCAAAAACAACACTTTGCATCAACAAAAGAACACCATACCCACGGTGAAGCATGGCGGTGGCAGCATCATGCTTTGCGGTTTCTTTTCTTCAGCTGGAACTGGGGCTTTAGTCAAGGTGGAGGGAATTATGGACAGTTCTAAATACCAGTCACTTTTGGCCCAAAACCTTCAGGCATCAGCTAGAAAGCTGAAGATAAAGAGGAATTTCACCTTTCTACATGACAATGACCCCAAACATACATCCAAATCAACAAAAAATGGTTTCACCAGAAGAAAATTAAAGTTTTGGGATGGCTCAGCCAGTGCTCAGACCCAAGTCTAATAGAAAACCGTGGGATGACCTGAAGAGGGCTGTGCACAAGAGATGCCCTAGCAATCTGACAGATCTGGAGCACTTTTGCAAGGAAGAGTGGGCAAATATTGCCAAGTGAAGATGTGCCATACTGATAGACTCCTACCCAAGAAGACTGAATGCAGTAATTAAATCAAAAGGTGCTTCAACAAAATATTAGTTTAAGGGTGTGCACACTTATGCAACCAGCTTATTGTACATTTTTTATTTTTTTATATTTTTCCCCTAACAGATTTGTTTTTTTCCAATGGAATTGTACAGGTTATAGGTCACATTAAAGGTGGGAAAAGTTTTGAAATGATTTATTATGGTCTAATTTTTTTTATATCACAAAAAAATGGCATTTTAACAAGGGTGTGTACACTTTTTATATCCATAGTGTATGTATGTATATATATATATATATATATATATATATATATATATATATATATATATGTGTGTGTGTGTGTAGAGGGAGTATGGGGTGTACAATGCCTCTTACAAAACAGAACTTTAAAGAAACACAGTTGCCAAGATTCACTGTTCTTTAATTTCAATATTTGTTTCCATAATTCTGTGACTCTGAGTTACAGGTCATAGAACTATGGTGGGGAGCCTTGGTATGGTCTTAAGTGTACTTTCTCAACAAGCTCAGTTTCTTTGTAGTGCTAAATTAATCTGGTTTTGCCAAGCAACTTGAGAATATATCCTTATTCCTGAGTACTAACTCTTTAACTTCATACTGCTGCAACCACAATTGAGAACAACCAGGAAAAATGTCACAAACCAAGAACTCTTAAACCTTCTGCTAACAATAATATACTGGTGGCTGGTGATTCCATAGTAAGACTCACAGACTCTACTCCCTCAAGGCTGGACAAAAATGCTTTGATGATGAGATGTCTTTCTGGTGCCAAGATCTCCAAAGTCACAAGGACTCTCCTATACCTGAAGGCAAACACACTATAACGTGGTGGTAGTCCATTTGGGTGTAAATGACCTGACATGCAAAACTCTAAGGGAGATGCAGAGAGACATTTCTGAGCTCTCCATACATGTCACAAGTGCAGGGAAAAACTCTGGTGTTGATTGGAATCCTACCTTCACCAAAAATGATAGCAAGGAACAAGAAAAGACTGATTTCAGCAATTAGCTCTGTAACTGGTACGATTCTAAGGTCCTCTAGTATGTGCCAGCATGGAATGGACTGTTGTACAGCCCCACTTTGCACCCCCTCTTTCCAAGGCTTCTGCATACTGGCTAAAGCCTTTGATGCCCCTACAGTGCCTTTTTAGGCAGAGTACAACAAATGGATCTTCCTTCTGCTTGGCATAGTTGTTCGCAAAAGATATGTCTTGTAAGTCCAAAGAAGTCTTGACCCATATATATTATGCAGTAATCAGGCCCATCATGGAATACAATACCTCCTTTGGGATTTACCTTAGTACACATATCAAGCAGCCAGAGAGACCTCAAAGTTTCTGAGAAAAAGGATCATGGGGATAAAGGACCTATGCTATCAAGAAAGGCTGAAGGCTTTATCTCTTTATTCAGTATCATAGGGACTCTTTAAGGGTGATTTGTGCCTTACATTCTGGCTACTTAAGGATCTGGCAGTCCGAGACCTCTTATTACTCCACAAATCAAGCACTCCAGCAAACAACAAACCAGAGTTCTGAACCTACTTCTGCAAATAAATAAATCACAATGGAGAGACAAATTCATCACACAGTGACTGTCTATCTCCTGGAGAAGCTTGCTATACAGATCAAGCAATTAAAAAGGAATTATACAATTGCATAGGTATTCATAAATTCACCTCAGTATGACTGGCTTATTGCTCCTTGGAAAAAAAAGAGGTAAGGTCTAAGGGTGAGTACTGGCAATGTGTAAATGCCCATATAGACCTGTTGTCTTATACTTTCTGTGGTTTTATGAAAAGTTTTAGAACTAATGGCTAGCTTAGTCTCTGAAGCCTCTCTGTGGTTATCTTGTATAGCAGGCAATTATTTTTTTCAAAGAAAGGGGTATGTAATGGGGATGTTATGTTCTTTTGGTTTCCCATCTAATCTTTCTATGTTGTCTCTAGCTGTACTTAGTGTATTATCTTCTAAGTACTTTTTTTTTAATTGACTTGTCTTATCTGTAGCTCAGATCAGTATTCTTCCATAAGTGGGAGTGATTGTTTCTCTTTCTCTTCCTCAAGTCTTTCACGGGGATGAGTTTATCTTTTTTTTCCTTTGATAATCCAAAACAGAATCAGAAGCATCTGCTTTTGACATTGCAGGGATAAGCTTATGGCTCTTTTTCAGGTTCTCTTTTTTCCCTTTCATTGGTAGGATACCCATCTGCCTCTTCTTTAGTTGTATGCATATTTCCCTTATCATATACTGCCATAGGGTCCTTCTTTGTTTAGTCTCTAGATTGATATCTTTAATCACTTTAATTGATGGAGTATTTTGGTAAATTAATCACTCCTGTCAGTTTCTACACTGACTTCCTTTAGTATTTCTTTTTTTTTTTTTTTAATCAGGAATCTTTTGACAAGATTCAGTATTAGAATTATTTAACCCTTCCTCCCAGAGTCAAATTGTAGCTATATTTGTGTCTTCTAGCCCTGGATTATTCTCTTCACTGGGGCTATGTACTTCTGGCAATATATCTGGTTGAACCTTTTCCACATGCATTCTGTACTTTAAATTGTAGCAAAGCTAGAACCTCCACTGAGTGACCTCCCAAACCTCTTGTATCAGAGGCATATGGGATATATCTAAATGACCCTTATGAACATCAGGTGTTTCAGATAATTGGCAATTAGCTGATGTGTGTAAGTCTGACTTAGAATCTGCAAGTTCATTTGGAATAAAAAAGCTCTACTGCAACAATTAGCTAGTCAGAAGACTTACGATCATCCTGGGATACCAATTCTCTCAAGTTACTTGAGAGTAATATTTTATATTTATCCACAGCCATAATTTCCAGAATTTTAGTTATATTTTTTGAATGAGGTTTAGCCACAATTTCAAAATGTTTTAAATGAGCCATTTATAATCTTACAAGTCTGTCCATATTAAATACCAGTTATGCAACCTACGATACTGTGGCTGAAGTGAAGATCCAGTCCTTGCAAAATTTTTTAATACAGTTTCTGATAGTGAGCTGTATCAGTGTGCTCAAGATTCATGTTTTCTTCTGTTTGAACAGTGGAACCAGGTAGGGGTGTTCTCTTTCCCCTTTGTTACTTGCACTATATTTAAGAACCATTGGCAAAGAAAATAAGGGACTCAGAAATTCAAGGATATAATTGGTATGGTAATCAAGAAAAGTTCGCTTTATTTCCAGATGATATTATTTTCTACCTGACGAAACCAGAAAAGTACATTTCAGTGTTGTAGAACATTCTGAGACAGTTTCAAGTCTTTTTGTGATATGAAATGAATGAAGACAAAACAAAGACAATAGCTGTAAATTGTGTGCCCACAGAAGAATTGGTTCAGCAATACCCATACTTATGGGGACATGATAAAATGAAGTACTTGGGAGTATGGGTTAAAAGGGATTCTGTTACGACAGCTAAGGATATGTGGGAAGAGACTAAACAAAAGATAATACAAAAACTGAGAAGCTGGAAACTCTGTTTTATGAAAATGGATAGCAAGATGCAAACAGTGAAAATGTTTTAGTCCCTTTAGTTTTATGCAGAAGTCAGGCATATTTTTATCAACCAGAGGAGTTGTGGATAGCAATTAATAAAGAGTTGAACGATTTTATCTAAGAGGGGAAGATGGCAAGAGGCAAGCAGGATAAGTTGATCCTTCCAATAGAACAAGGTGGTTTGGGATTACCTGATTGAAAGGATATTTCAGAGCTCCACAGTTAAATCTTCTATACATAGGATAAGCAGAAAGCCATTATTCTAAGTGGAAAGGGATGATAGTGAAATTGGGGGAAGCTCAAGAAATAAGGAGAGACTGGGATTTTGGATGCAGATCCTTAAGGAGAATAACAATAACTATACAGAATATTATATTCATAAAGTAGCAGATAGTATTCTAAGAACTAAGCCAACACAGTTTCTGCTAATAGGGATGACTCCAGTTAGGGGATATAGAGAATAAGCAAGAGGGGTATGGAATTTACCGGAGAAAACTGGCAAAGGAACCAACTTATTGGTAGCAAATAATTAGAGAGGGAAAGGTAATAGAATGGGAACAGACCAAGAATACATTTGGACTTCAGGCTAGAAATCACCTTTCCTTTCCATTTCAAGAACTGATATCAGAGTATAGGCAAAGAGAAAGAAATAGAGGGATCCTAAGTGAAAGACAAGCCAAACACTGGTAGAGTTTTTAGTAGAATCTGAAACAGAAACTGCTGTTAAAAATGAGATAATTAGTAGGGCAGATAAACTGTTACATGATAAGTATAGGAATCAATCAGAGGAGGTCAGAGAGGATTTGGGAAGAGAGATTGGATTAGCAATTCACAAAGAAGCAATGGGAGTATATATGTATGGCTCCCAAATATGCAACAAAAACAACAATATTTAGGATCTTTATTTGGAAGTGCTTGCATGGGTATTTTTATACCTCAAGTAGACGCCAAAGATTTTTTCCTCAGGTAGATTCAAATGTGGTGTGCTGGTTACTAATAAATGAACAGTATTTACAGACACCAAAAAGACAGAGCAAAGTCTAAAGAGCTCCTGTTTACACTTTCATGCAGGCAGGGACACAATGATACATCCAGCTTCTGATCTGTAGTATAAGCGTCTCTCTCTCTCTCACAAGTATACCCTCTGCATTGCCTTCCTTCTAGTATGCAGAACTCCTTCTGGAGTCTTCTCATCACCCTGTTCAATCACAAACCTGCTAAGTAGCAGGATACAGGGTTTCAAATAGCCTTATCTGTAACTGTCCCTTGTTTAGTTTTCATCACAATTCTAACCTGTTTGCCTGTTTCTGCGGTAGAACACTTAGAGACAGTACTTAGAAGCTACTACATTTCCACACTCTGCTTATTTAATTATTTTAATATGTATGAACTGGGACCTTGATTGAATTTTATATGGTTTGGGACTTTCCCAGTCAGCAGTTTGTGCAGAACCTGTTTCCCTGTAGGGTTACAATAAAACACAGTACATGTCCTTCCATTTGTGCAGTATTCTTCATTTATGGGATTCCCTGCCATGGGTAACCCGACATCTGGCCAGTATACCAAAGCCTACTGTTGTTTAAGGTATGCTGAACATCACATGTATGCTTTTCATGTATGGTAGGCCATAAAGGTGACATTCGGACGTGCCATCCTTAGAATGTCTTTGCTGCAAGTCCAAACCCATCCTTGTATCGTCGGTCTGAACACCTACATCATTTTCTGCCACTTTGAATGCATTTTCGTTCTCCAGTTGAACGCCTATGTCTTATTTGCTAAAGTCCAAGCCGTTTCAGATAAGTACCCCAATGAGGCTTTGTTTTTTCTTGGCTTTCCTGTTGCTTCTGGAGGTTAATATCATCCAGGAAGGGTAAATGCCAGTGTAGTAGACAGATTCCCCATAAGGACCGCCATGATTATTGTTTATTTTGCTTAGGAGTCTCTCACAACCATACAACCTTTTCTATTTGTCAGGCCTTCGGACTGAAGACCCTGTGTAGTAGGCTTTCTTCTCTTGCCTTGTATCTTGAGAAGCAGTGCCTTAAACTTTTCATCTAAGGATACAGTGGAAGGAACTTCCTGCTCCAAGGATCAGCCTGTAGGGAAGAAGAAGGTTAAAAAACTAAGACCAGAATCTTCCGCTGTCCAACCTCTGCCGGGTGTTTCTCCCGAGATCAGTGAGAACCCAGAGGCTCAACCAGCTTTATTGTCGGAGTCCTCTTCTGTGACTGGGTTGGAGGCCAACTAGGATCTGGCTTGAGGCACATCTGTCAGGGCTTTACAGGCATCTGTTTCAGACATTCACAGGGAACCACTTTTGATTATTTCCAAGGAGCCCAGCAGTGTTCCACAGATGCTAGTTAGGGAAGAAGTTATTAAATGCCATCCTGGGTCAGATCCTTCTAAGTTTTATAGGGTGGAAATTCATTTAAAAAAGAAACAAAAAAACTAAATATGTTTCTCCTGCTTCTAGGGATCCACAGAGTGAGTGGTTGTCTTTTACTCAGGGTCTGTTTAATGCTTTGATGGCATTAAAACCTCCTTAGGGGATTTCTGTTCCTGCTTCTCCTTGGGTTTCTACTTCTCTTAAAAGGTCTATGGAAAAGGATTCCTCTGAGGAGGAGTTGGATTCTGATGAGAAATCCCTTGCTTATTCTTGCCGAATTTCTTCTCCTTTGGACTATGGTCAGAGGAAGAGGAATCTACTAGTCCTGATACTCCTTTTGAAGAAATTTCCTTTGGAGACAATCTCTAGGATGATGGAATTTTTTAAATGGGATTGTAAGCAGGTCTCTGAAATCCATAAGAGGTACTATGAGTTGCTGCAGATGGACTCTCCACAACCTTCAGCTCTTCCTCCTGTCTTGGCTGCTTTGTTGAATGCTTTTTTCCAATGCCTCTAAAGCTCCTGATTCTCTGCCCCTGTTCCCAAGAAGCCTGATAGGATTTATAGGGTGCCTGAAGCTGGCAGCTTTTTGTATAGATATCCTGCTGCTGACCCCTCAGTGGTGTCTGTAGCTTCTGACAAGCCTTCTCAATTGCTTCCTTCACCCAAGTTACTGCCTTCTGATAAAAACAGTAGAACCATGGAAAGGCTAGGTAAGAAGGTTTACACTTCAGGTACTCTGGCTTTTAGGGCTATTACCAGACCCATATATCCAGGTATGTGTTGGCTCTTCTTTCTCAGGCTTGTCAGCTTATTTCTGATCTTCCAGACTCTGAGGGTCAACCTTCTGTTCTTTCCTTGCTAGGGAGTTCTTCTGAAGTGGCTCATCATTCTATTAAGTGTAGTTATGATGCAGCAGATATGTCTTCTAGGGCTGCTGTTTTGGTTTAGTGATGAGGAGGTATTCTTGGCTTAGGCTTCAGCCTTTTCCTGATGATATCAAGGCTAAATTGACAGATGCTCCTCTTGATAATAAATATTTGTTTGGGGAAGCAGCTGCTGGTTTGTTTAAGTCCCTTCAGAATAAGGGGAAAGGCTGACAGGAACTCATATGTGTTTGTCTCTCTTGTGCCTAAATTTCAGAGAAGCTACCCTATATGTTAGCCTTTGTTAACATGCAATCTCACCCTCCTACTAAGGGCAAAAAGAATGCCAAATGGACTCCTTCTACTAAGGCTACTCAGACTTCAGGAACTCAAAAGTCTTCCTTTCCTGATAAACCAGGTGCTGTATGACTATTCATCTTTTCCCAGCCTTTTCCTCTTTCTCTTTCTCTTCCTGTTTGTCTTCAGATTACTCAAGATTCTTGGGATCTGTCCATTATTCGCCAGGGGTATTTCATGGTGTGGAAATTCCATCCCTCTTTTATTTTATGGACATTCCTTAGCCTCCTCAAGAACAACTTCCTTTTTTCCCAGAGGTTCTTTGAGACTTTTTGACTCAGGTACTATTCAAGAGGTACCTGTGTCCCAAAAGGGGAAGGGGTTTTACTCCACAATGCCAGAATGTTTCTAATGTTCTGAAAAGGGGGTACTTGGAGACCAGTTCTAGACCTCTCTCATCTAAATACTTTTCTGAAGTGCCCTTCTTTCGAATGTTGCACCCTTCAGACTCTTTCCCCTCTTGTGATACCTCAGGCCTATATGGCATCTCTGGATCTCAAAAATTCTTATTTCCATATTCTGATCCATCCTTTTTTCAGGAAGTTTTTGCGTTTCTCTGTTGCTTTCTGGCATTTTCAGTTCTCTGCTTTGCTCTTTGGCCTTTCTACTGCCCCAAGGGTATTCACCAAATGCCTCGCTCCTGTGATTGCATTTTGCAGGCTTCAGGGGATCCAGATATTTCATTACTTGGACAATCTACTGATTCAGGCATTCTCTCCAGAGATCCTGTTGCAAAATCTTCATTTTGCCATTCCCCTTCTTCAGATCCTGGGGTTCACAATAAACTTCAAAAAGTTTTCTCTGACTCCTTCTCAGAATCATGTCTTTCTGGATTGCAGGATTCAAGCAGTATGTTTGCTGGCATCCCTGTCTCCTCCAATAGCCTTAACTCTCATCTCCTTTTTTCAACCTCTTCTTCCTGTGGCCTCCATTACAGTCAGGGAGTATCTGAGAGCTCTGGGTTTCATGGCATCCACCATTCCCATGCTTCCTCTAGCCAAATTTCAGATGAGAAAGTTTCACTGTTTTTTGAAGTCAGTTTGGCTTCAACAAGCACATCCTCTAGACTTTCTAGTTCCTCTTCTTCCTTGTCTCAAGAAGGAACTTCATTGGTGGATTCAGCCGTTGTTTCTGAATCCAAGGCTCCATTTCCATCCCCCTCTTCCCTCTCAGAAACTGTTCACAGATGCTTCAGATGTGAGATGGGGAGCAGCTTTTGGCTCCCTGAAGGTACAGGGGGTGCGGCCACCTCTTCAGCAGAAGGAGCACATCAGTGTCAAAGAGATGAGAGCTCTTCTGCTGGCTGGTCAGGCTTTTCATCCTGTTTTCTCTCCAGGACCTCTCAAGGTATTCACAGACCATAACATAGTGATTTGAAATATAAACAAACAGGGAGGAACAATATCTTACCTTCTTTGACAGTTTGCACTCCTGGTATGGGATCTTGCTGTCAAGTATCAAGTGACTCTTCAGGTAGTATACATCCCTTCAGGTCAAAACATTGTGGTAGATATGCTGAGCAGGTCCTTAACTCAATCCCATGAATTGATGCTTCACAGGGATGTGTCTCTGGACATTGTCTACCAGTGGGGCACTCCTCAAGTATATCTATTCGCCTACTCTCTGAACAGACTACTTCCTCTGCTTTGTACCAGAGTCCCAGGTCCTCTGGTGTGGAAGGTGGACACCCTCACTTTTTCTTGGAAGGGGGTATTTCTTTATGCATTCCCTCCCCTTCCTCTCATTCCAAAAGTCCTGTTCACAATTCAACAGGATGCTCCCAAGATCTTGTTGGTGACTCCATTTTGTCTGCAACAGCATTAGTTCCTTCTTCTTCTGCATTTAGCCAAGGGCAATCATCACAAGTTACCTCACAGGGTGGACCTACTCACATAAGACGAGGGATCTCTCATCCATCCCCACCTGTCCACTCTTCAACTGACACTGTGGGGGCTAGGATTTTATTCAACATAGACACCTCTTTTTTCTGAGGATGTGCTGAGGGTCCTGCAGGAGGCAAGGAAGCCCACTACTAGGAAATCCTACTTATCAAAATGGAAGAAGTTTTCTGTTTGGGGTGTCTGTCTCGTAACTTGGACCCACTTACTGTGGATGCTCCCCTGGTTCTCTCTTATTTGTGTGAGTTGCTCAATGCTGGTTTGGACTATTCTTCTATTAAGGTCCACTTATCAGGTATCTCTGCTTGTCTGCCTTTATCTCCTCCATTGGCTTCTAGATTTGAGGCTAAACAGTTACTTAAAGGTATCCTTCATATGAGACCTCCATGGAAGCCTGTTCCTCCTCCATGTAATCTTAATTTTATTTTGGAGAATTTGACTCAGGCTTCTTTTGAGCCTGTTGCTTCAGCTTCCTTGCAACATTGTTCTTGGAAGAATGTTCTTTTGTTGGTCCTTACTTCTGCCAGATAGGTGTCTGAGTTTCAAGCCCTTATGTTTTGTCCTCCTTTTTTGATATTTCATAAGGGCAAGGTGTCCTTGCATACTAATCCTTCATTTATGCCTAAGGTGGTTAATGAGTTGTCACTTTATCAGTCTATTCATTTGCCTACTTTTTTCCCCTCTCTGCAGTCTGCCAGTGAGAGATTGCTGCACACACTGGATGTGCACAGACAATTCAGATTTTATTTGGATAAGACTAAGTAGAAAATATGATCAGTCATTTGTTTCTTTTCATCCTAGGTCCATAGGATTAGCTGTATCCAAGCAAACTATTTCTTCTTGGATTTCAAAGGCTATTTCTTTGTTATACTTTTCATGGTAAGAGCCTTCCTTCTTCCGTAAAGGCTCATTCTGCTAGAGCTGTGGCTCTTCTGGTCCTTTTTTCAAGTGGTTGGATACTAATTCTATTCTTGAAGCAGCTACCCGGACTTCTGTGCATACTTTTGCCAAGCACTACAAGTTGGATGGTATCTCCAGAGTTAGACCTGGTTTTGCTAGGATCATTCTTCATGGCTTTTTAGAGGGCTCTACTTGTTCTTCCTTCTCTCTTGTTTTTTCTTGAGCTTTGTCACGCTCCCATAAGTGAAGAATACTGCAAGCATGAAAGAAAGGACATAGTACAGTAGTGTAAAATCTTACCATAACAGTAGATGTCCTTTCTTTCACTGTTGCAGCATTCACTTCCTCTCTCCTTCCCCCTAGTCCTGTTCTTTACTGGATGTACTGACCCAGAATCTCCCCAGACTCTGGAATACACTGCCTATACATGTCAAGCAGAGCACCTCTTTGGCCCTCTTCAAAAGGAACCTTGACGATTGGATGGGAGATAGGAAATTCACCCCGGGGTTTACGTCAGTCACCCTGCTAGACAGGGCTCCAGGGAAGTAAATATTGTGGGAAAAAATAGCCAGGGAATTGTTATGGCTAGGCTTGTATAGGCCCTAGGACTGATAGCCTAATACCAACCTATGAACCTATGGTTACCATCTGGGTTTCCTAAGACTGATGTTCCTACTGGGCCAATCAGTTCTGAGGGTGGTACATCTGGACGTCACTTTTATGCCCTATGCTAAGCGAGAAGCATACGTGTGAAGTTCGGCGTGCCTTAAAGAAATAGTAGAATTTGGTATGCTGGCTGGACGTCAGGCTGCCCATTGCAGGGAATCCCATAAGTGAAGAATACTGTGACAGTGAAGGAAAGGACATCTACTGTTATGGTAAAATTTTACACAACTGTACTATCTCTTATGCTTCTTCTGTCTTAGACCCAGTCATCTGGATGGTACCTATAAAATCAGCATGGAATTCAGTGAAACCACTCAGAACTAAATATGAAATTCTTTTTTGTCATTTCTGGTTGAGATGCAGTCTCTTTCATCAGTGGTAATGATTTTAACAAGGCCTAGTTGAGATGAGGAATTAAAAAGAAAACATATGAAGAGTGAGAGAAAGGGAAAGAAAGAAAGAGAAAACATCACAGGGACAGAAGACAGCATTTTAAATATTATAAGTCCTTCTGAGAAACTTCTTGGTGGTTTGTTAAGCAGTCTGCTCTGTTGACATTTGGATTAATTTAGGTTAATCAGTGACTTCCAATGTCAGGTGTTTTCCATTTCACCAGTGCTGTTCCCTGTTGAGGCCTCCTTGGGTCTGGGCAATACACCCATAATGTCCTCTACCTAATTTTCCCCATCTGTGGAATTTGTAAGGCTCATCTATGTTTTAGGGGGCTCTAGAAGAGGGTTGGGCATTGGGCCACCACACTTTGCTTCATAACTCCCTTCCTCTGCACTGGTCCTCAGGACTGGTCCCACCACAAGTAGACTATGAGAAGCAGATGTTGTTGACAGTCATTTTGCAATATGAGTATTCTCACATACTAGTATCTGTGATCTGTAACTCCCCAACTAAGAACATTGGCACAGGCCATGGCACTAAATGAGGTACAAAGGTTGGTGACACTGGCAGATCATTAAAGGACAGCTAGAAGAGGCAGCTGCAGTCAGCATTTGACTTGGAACAACCAGTAAAACAATGACTCAAAAATCACTCTTCACCCTCCTCAAGCATTTTCTGCAAGCATCTTTTGAAAATTATTTATGTATATCTTGATGATGAGGAGGGTACCACCTCCCCTTCTCCCCCTCTCTTGTGGACTCTTTATTTTTGGAAATTATCATGACTATGAGATGAAATGGGAGGATGTGTTCATGATAATAAGGAATGTATAGGCAGGAACTAAGACTTCCCTGGACCTTGAGGAGATGACCTTGAAAATTACCTCTGCTAAACAGTGATTATCTAACCACAACTGATAAATAATGAAGAAAGGCTAGTTTGTTGTCTACAAATGTATCAAGGATCTCTAATGCCTGTGCCAGTTTTAAGAGAGTGTGGCATACCTCTCAACTACTGTAATGCATGTATAGCAGTATGATTTTTGCCCACAGATTTAGGCTTGCTCCTCCAAGATGTACTGATGTTCCTTATAATGTTAGACCTAATTTAGAGGGCTTACATTATTAAATAACCAAACCAAGCCTGTAAAAAGATTCATTAGCCTTAATTATAGGAGCTGTACTACCTGAAAACCATCTTAGAAAAATAAAGTACTCCTCCTTCTGACCTTCTGCTATGATTTTTATAGGGTCTATGTTAAAATAACGAAAAGTGTACATATCGAACACTTGAATGAGCGAAAACGCATATAATCAAAATCGCTATTGTGGGGGGGGGGCTGCGCACTTCACTTCACTGGTCTTCACTGTACCGTGATCTCACAATATCGATGTTGCTTACCTGCGTTTTCGCTAATCTGAGCGTTCGATATGTACATTTTCCGTTGTTTTAACATAGACCCAATTTTATAAAGGCCAGTGCTATGATTTTTAATGCACAGAGGTTAAGAGGTATGGAGTGGGGTATGAGTTAAAACAGTGCCTCAGGTGTTAGGCAGCTGTGGATTCCGTGGCGAGTTTGTTCATGGTGTTTGTGGCCCAAGATGCTGCAGAAACAGCATGTGGTGTGGCCATGCAGCAGTATTAAATTCACTTCATGCTCTTTACTGAAAATGATAAAGCCACCTTAGAAAATGTTTCCTTTATGGAGTCATTACTGATTACATTTGAAATTGTTGAACACCTCAAAGCCATGACAGGGAAAGATCAGAACTATTCTGCCGTGGAAGTATCATTCCACTAATTCTAGAAGATGTTTTCCAGACCCAAGCAGTGCCGATAGAGATCTTGGTCTTGCTGGCAATTACAGCAGCAGACCCAACAGCATCAACAGCATCCCATAGGCCAGATTCTTCACTGAGATAGAGCTGTAGTTATGGGTTTAGGTGGCAGGGTTGTAAGTAATCCCAGAGTGTCAGACAGAAACTTTTGTAGGTTCTCTTATCAGTTGTGTCTCTCATTTTGAGATTCTTCTATCCAGCAAAGTGGCATCCATATTCATAGATGGATGGACAAAAGATGTAAATATTCCAGGATTATGGGTTAACTTTTTGATGTCTAGGCCATTCTGTCTCTTTTCTTCTGGATACATCCCATTGCAAAAATGCAGCTGCCTGGCAGGAACTTAAAAGCCTTCTCAAAAAAAAAAATCCCTGCATTTAGTCCATAAAGACCTACAGGGAACAGAATATTATTACAGGTTCTTTTTGATACAGAAGAGATGAATGATCTGAGTGGTCTCAACAAGCTGGTACTTGGGCAAAATTCTACAGGGTCACATTCCTAGCTGTCTTGTCTCTAGTTAGCTGAGATGACTGGATGTGCTCACTCACTAGCATGGCTGCCTTCATCTGTGTCAAGTTAAGGAGGGTGGCCAAGAGGTTCCTATTGTTCCTGGTAGGGTTTAAACATTTCTAATTCATGGCCCTGCAATGTGGTCATTCTTCAGCCACCAGGGTTTTCATACAGTACATAGTGGTGGCAGAGCTAGATTGCCTATATGGATAATCTGTCTGGCTAGTTTTTTATTTTGAATCTGGCACCTTTATGCCTCAGGTGAGAGATGATGTACTCCATCTGTTTGCTAAGTTAGGAATCACAGTGAATCAGGTAGAGCAGTGGTGATTCCAGTCCAGTCTCTAATCTTTATGGATTCCTAATTCAAGACCATAGATGAAGGCACTCTTCTGACGGCTGAGATTTAGAGACATTCAGTTGACCATGCAGTATCTTCTCCACTGAACTCCATCTTGGAGTTGCTGAATAATATGGTAGCAGCAGCACTATCTACTCTACTCCTGGTGTGAATCTCTCTCACTCACTCACTCTCTGTTTTCGTATATGTGTGTATAAGGGCTGTGCGCTGGAAACCGTGTAATATTGGTGCAAGATTCACATGGTCAGAGCACCTATATTAAGCTCTTCATGCCTTTCATGGTATCATACTCTTATGGAAGAACCCCACCCATATCACAATGGTTCAGCTATCTAGTACAGCCATAGTGCCAGTCACCATGGATCCCTTATGTTAGACTTGCAGTACTCACTCTTTACATTACTCTGTACCATATCTTTTGTCTTGGAGAGAGATTTTACTTCATATAATGTCTTGAAAATGAATGTGCCCCTCTTGGGCTAATACAACAGTTGGTTTCTCTCCTATCCAAAGTTTTGACTTCCCCTCTAAAGGGCCGATGCAGTAGTAGCATTTATAAGGGACGTTAACAAATTTGGCAGAAGAGGATATGATAAGGAAGTAGTGAAGTAGTAGGGTGTGGGACTACATAGATCACAACTTCGCCCTTAAATGACATATATCCTGTGAAAACACAGATGCTGGAGGACAAACATAGACACAATTTTCTTGCACCCAAATCATTACTTAGAATTAGAGTTTGACTCAAACTGGTTTGGGGCCAATTTCCTGCACAGTGTCAAGGAGTGATTTTGCTTGGGTTATTTTGTCAGTCATCCTTTGTGGATGTGAGCTGTGTTTACAAACATGTTTGTATTTAATTAGATACAGCATGATTGTTGTTTGTATGAGAGTGCTGTGCAGCGCAAGTCAGATTTGTTTTTATCATTTCTGTGTAACTGTGAAGTTAATGTATATAAGTGAAGATGGTTTAAGGGCTGCAAGTTTTTTTTTTTTTTATCTTGGAAAAATGCATTTTGATGGCTTTGATCTTTGCCAGGAGGGTGTGAGATTACAAGGTTTGTCCTCATTTCTTAGTTTTGCACAATGACATGGTCTGAATCCACATTAAACCACTGCACTTCTTAAGGTTGCGTCTATATGTAACCTGAATCAATGCATTGACCTAATAGTGTATTTTTTATAGAGAGAGAAGGAAAGGCAACGCAAAGCATTTATACGTCTATTAAAATGAATTTTAGGCCAAAGGAATATGTAGCTCTTAGAAAAAGGCGGGGGAAAAAAGTGATCAAAAGTGTATTTTAATGGAGATGGGTACATTTAAAGTTTGACTAGAGGTTAGAGAATTTTATTAGTATTAAATACTTATGTTTTGCTTATGAGAAATTATGTCAAAATGAGCATTGCTCATCCTTAGGAAAGAGAATAAGCATTTTAAGCTATAAGATTTTGTATATAGTTTTAGAGGTTGTAAAGGTTAAAGCAGTCAGGCATAAGCTTGTTTATGGGATCCAAAAAAAAAAAAAAAAAAAAAACAAAGATATTTACAGAATGCTCCAGAATGGGAATAAAAATACAATGAAAAGATATAAAGAAATGCAATTAAATATATCAACAAAATGAGCCTGAAGATGTGTTCTTGGAAAATTAATGGATTAACAGACAGTGTAAAAATAACGAACATGCTAGATCTTATAAGGATTCTTAAACCACAAGCAATTGTGTTACAAGAGACTCAACCTAATAAGATGGAACATCAGTCAGTAGTGAAGGAGTTTAATGAGGGTTATATAGCCAAGTACTAGCGGGAAAGAAAAAGAAGGGTGGAGATTTTTAATTTTTTGAAAGATGCCACCTCTACAGGTGGATGAGGAAAAGAATGGTCTTATGGGGAAGATATGTAGCTATAGAGGCTTCTGCCTGATGGATTGAGGGAGAGAGAGAATTACACTGGCAAGTATGTATGTACCATTAACATAGAAAAGAAGATAATTAAATAATGACTTAGATAAAATTATGAACTTCCCACAAGGTCTGTTAGTACTCACAGATGACTGGAATATAATCACAGACAAGTATGATGCAGATAGTGGGGTTCAGGAAATAGGTGGTCACACATGGAGTGGGATTCCTACAGATATTTGACACGAGATGTAGTACATGTATATACAAGGGGAGATGATTACATATGTTACTGCTACAGGCATAAAGCCTGGGCTAGATTAGCTGGAATATAGACAACAGTGGAACATATTTTATCTCATAAAAGAGGTTATGACTTATGCACTGATGCTGTCTGACCATGCTAGTTAAACACTAAGCTTCAGCACAGTTATAACATTGTTAGAGAAAACATTAGAGATATGCTAATTATTGCTTGAAATCTTTAAACACGAATAGTGTACTAACACATTAATGTTTAATATGATTTCAAGTATGAATCGATAGGCTGACTTAATAATAGCTGAAAGGGAGAAGTTTGAGCTAACATGTCTGCAGCAAACAGACAGGCAGATGAAAACATTGGTCCATAAGGCTTACAAAGAAAACCTGAAAAGGCAGAAAGTTCTGCAAGGGGCAGAAGATGATAGGAAACAGTCATAGAAAGCTGAACTGGCAGATATGGTAGGTAAAACAGATGAATGTTTGGTAGAGATGTATGAACTTATAAGTGCTTCAATTAAACATTTATTTTTTTAAAACTCCTCAAGGATGTTGATGGTACTGGCTTCTAAACTGAGGTGCCAAAATATGGAGAGTGGGTTATGGTTAGGGTAGAAGAAGACACTACAGGTCTGCTGCACAATGATCCCACCCAAACTGCTTCAGAACTAAGCACTTGCTACCAAAGCCTGTATAGTAGAAAGAATACAGGGAAGATTTGGAAATGGAAGATGAAATATTCTCTGGTATTGGTTGAATTTATGAACAATAACGAAAGATGTGGTAGAAGCACTGTTAAAAACAGTCACACTAGGGGGAAGTAAAGATTATGTTGAATAACCATGCGAATGGTAAATTTCAAAGTTTGATAGCATATTAATAGAATTATGGAGAGAAGGTGGAGAAAGGTTAGTAGAAATGTGGATGCTGTTATTCAACAAGATCCTCTCTGGCCAGTAATGAACCACAGCCTTGGTAAAACTCTATGCTGTTATACTGAGGAAGGAAGGGATCCTTCGAAGGATGCTTCCTATAGGCCAATATCAATATTATACCATGATTACAAGACATCTATGTCTGTTCTGGCAGACATGATGAGAAAGGTAGTAACCCGACATAAATTTAGATTAGTGTGGTTTTGTACCAGATAGACAGATGAGTTAAAACATAATCAAGATTTGTGTGATTCAGAAGGAAGCTGAAGAGAGATATACACCACTCCTCTTTGTAAGACTTGATATGGAGAAAGCCTTTGACAGAGTTCATTGGGAATACTTTGGGAAGTCTTAAATGGAAATTTTTATGGAGGTGCTGATTAATTTATACTGCAAGGGGGTGGGTGGCTTAATGGCTAATGTGTTTGCCTTACAAACACAAGGTGCAGGGTTTGAGTCTCACAAGGGATAATTGGCTAAGCTTAAAATGGCTCGCAAGGGCAGTTAGCTTAGTACTAAACCATGAACCTATGAACCTATGCTGAAGCAGAACTGAAATTAAATGATATACTCACATAGATGTTTAACTCAGGGTAGCCCTGTCTTGTATCTCTTTCTATGTTCCCACTATTACTTGCATTGTATTTAGAACCATTAGCTCAAAAGTGAGACAGGACAGTATATAGAAGGATTTGTGGGAAACAACAAACAAGAACATGGTACTTTTGCAGATGACATATTACATTCAACTAATCCAGAAAATGGCCTCCCTCATTTGTTTGTGGTGCTTAAAGAGTTTACAGGTATTTCATGGTATAAAGTTAATGACGGTAAAACTAAGGCCATCTCAGTAAACTACACCCCCACTTTTGAGATAGTTCAATTACTTCTTTATTTGTGGAGACATTTTAAAATTAAATGTTTAGGTATAGGGTTTAACAAGAAAGTGAAGATTCCTAAAAGACAGATAGGAGGCTATCAGGAGTAAGACTGTGAAACTGATAAAAAAAAATTGACGTTAATCTCTCTAGATTTGGTTAACAGATTATAGGCACTAAAATGTTTATAATGCTTTTTATAATATATGGGGCAATTTTTCTTGTATGAAGTGAGGACAGTTTATGGTTAAGTATGGAAATAAAAATAAAGTTCCATTGGGAGGACAAAACCCTGATTGTGAGTTGGGATAAACTAATTTTCCCAGGAGAACAATATTGAAAAGGATTAAGGAATAAATGGACTTCTGAGAAAATTTATAAGGTGTTTGAATGGGTATAGAGGCTAGAAAATTTGAAGAAATGGAAAATGGAAATGTTCTCTGTTGACATGAACTTGCAAGAAATGCAATAAGTAAATGGAAAGCTAACATTGAAAAACTGGTATAAGATAAAACAGAGTTTGGTGTACAGGGAGCAGGTGAAGCTTGGGCAATGGATAATGAATTAGAATCAAATTAAACAAACTTTTCAGCTTAGAGAGAGTGAATATATGACCTATAGAATACTGACATTAGTGATTAATAAATGGAAATATAAATTAAAATAGGAATATGTGTGGTTATTGATAGAGAGTCGTATAAGAAATGCATGTAGCAAAGGACTGGTAAGCAGGCTATATAGAAGACTCTTAGAAGACAATGCAAACAAAACTTTAAAGTGGATGTGGGAATGTGGAAACACTTAAGGCAGCAATATTTAGAAGAGAGAAGAGGAATGGCAAAAGACATACCTTGTGCCAAAAAAGATAGCAAAGTCCAGGAAGTTTAGAATCTTTGGATGGAAATTATTTCAGAATACTTTCACACCCCATAGAGAATACATAAGGTGTATATTAGGGATAGTCTATGGTTTTGAAGGTGTGAAGAGGATTCTTTGGGATACTGGGAATATATCTTCTGGTCATGTTCAAAACTAAAGCAGTGTAAGGTGGATCTACGGTCTATAAAAAAGAGTAAAATCCCATGACTGGAGGAACTCCCTGGTCAACCTCAGTAAAAAGCTGAGATCCCTCATAAAATCCTCCAAAGCTAGTTATGAAAACAAAATTGCCACTGACTCTAAAGACAACCACAAAGCATTCTATAGCTATGTCAAGAATCTAAATGGGAACACTCAGATCTGCTCTGAGTTACAGCACAAAGGCATTAAATATACAGAACCAACTGATATTGCCAACATCCTAGCAGATAGGTTCAGTGCTAACTTTACCCCCTCTCACCCCCTAGAGGGCCCATCTCTATACTGGAAGAATGCAAAGTTCCTATAATCACGGCTGCACAGATAAAAAACACACTCTCCAAATCCAAGAACACAGCATCCATGGGACCTGACAATATCCCAGGCTGCATTCTACACGAACTACAGAATGAACTGGCACCCTACCGAAGTACCATGTTCAATCATAGCCTCACCTCAGGCTTTGTACCCACTGAATGGCGCACCGCAACAGTTATCCCACTCCACAAAGGGGAGCCATGATGGACCCTGGGAACTACCGCCCCATTAGCCTAACGAGCCTGGTCTGCAAGGCCATGGAACGTATCATCATGGAACTCATAAACAAAGACATTGGTAATCTCCAAACTCTGGACCCTACCCAGTTTGGATTTGTAAAAGGCAGATCATGTCTCCTAAACCTGATTGACTTCTTTGAAGCAGTCACCAAAGCCATAGACAGGAGCGGCCTTAGGTCAACTGGTGCCCTAGGCAAAAGGGCTCCATGATGCCCCCCACCACACCACCCGGTGCCCCCATCCTGGTCTAACTACATTAAATAAATACTGGAAAAGTGCCCCTGTTAGAGCGGCGCCCTAGGCGGCCGCCTAGTTGGCCTATGCCTAAGGCCGGCTATGGCCATAGATGAGGGTAAAATGGTTCACACAGCTTATCTAGATCTCACCAAGGCTTTTGACACTACCCCCCACTGTGGAATTATAGATAAGCTCACTAAACTAGGTGTAAATCCCTATGTCACATGATGGGTTGCCAACTGGCTCACGGACAGAACCCACACTGTGAAAGTAGCGGATTCTAAATCCGACATCAGACCAGTGACAAGTGGAGTACCACAGGGTTCAGCCCTGGGTCCTTTCCTGTTTGGTATCTACTTCTCAGAGGTGCAGGCCAACACGGAAGGTCTTTGGCTAACAAAGTTTTCAGATGACTGCAAACTAGGAGCCATAATCGAAACTCCTAATGATGTGGACAAACTACAAAAGGGCCTCACTGAGACAGATACCTGGTGTCAAAGCCATGGCTTGAAGCTCAATGCCAAAAAGTGTATTGTCATCCCCTTTGGTAAAAACTCTGTACCCATGAACTACCACATAGCTGGTAGTCTACTTAATGCCAAAAATGTGATAAGAGACCTTGTGACACAGGTGGACAGTAGTCTCTCCTTTGATAATCACATCACCACAGTGGTCATGAAATCCTTCTATGTGGCTCATCTCATCACAAAAGGATTCTCATCCAGAAAAAAGAGGTCATTGTTCCCCTCTACTCATCACTCATTAGACCCATTATAGAGTACAATGCCCCTTTTGGTATGTACCTCACAAGACATCTACAACAACTGGAAAGACCACAGAAATACCTCACAAAGAGGATTACTGGCCTCAAACAGATGCCCTATGCAGACCGTCTCAAAAAACTACAGCTTTACTCCATCGCATATCGCCTACTCAGGGGCGATCTCTGCCTAACATGCAAAGCTATGTCAAACCCAGAGCTGTTGGACATGCTCCACTTAAAGAAATCCCAATCTCTCTGAGCTACACGCTCTAGGGACCTAAACCTTGTCACCACAATAAACAGAACATGCTGGAGGGATAGATTCCTGTCCCAGAGACTTCCCATACTCTGGAACAGACTACCTATCTATGTCAAACAGAGCTCCTCATTAGCACTCTTCAAGAAAAATCTTGATGTTTGGATGGGAAATGGGAAATTCACCCCGGGGATCACTTCTGTGGCTCTGCTTGACAGGGGCACAGGAAAATAATTTTCTTGGGTGGCGAAAGCCAGGGTACATTTTTTGGCTAGGCTTGTATGGGCCAGAGACTTCCCATACTCTGGAACAAACTACCTATCTATGTCAAAAAGAGCTCCTCATTAGCACTCTTCAAGAAAAATCTTGATGATTGGATGGGAAATGGGAAATTCACCCCGGGGATCACTTCTGTGGCTCTGCTCGACAGGGGCACAGGAAAATAATTCTCTTGGGTGGCAAAAGCCAGGGTACATTTTTTGGCTAGGCTTGTATGGGCCTTAGGGCCGATAGCCTAGTACCTACCTATGAACCTATAATAAGTAAATTTTGAGTAGGCAGTGATATCTCAAGGAAAAATCCAATACTAGTTGGTATAGTGGAGAGAAATCACCAGGGAATTATTAAAACCTTGATAAATCTGACCCTTTTGTTACCTAAAATGTGATTGTTGGACTATGCAAAATGATAAAACATGACAACTTAATGAAGGTATTACAATCTTGAATAAATTAAATGAGTTAGAAGTAACGAGGGAAAATAGGAAGCCAAGTAGAGGATACAGAAAAACATGGGAATGTTGGGTTAAGATATGGGAAGAAGATACGAATGAAAAAGATTAAAATTGAAAGTAAGCAGATGAAAAACTTAGGGGGTTTTGAAAGACAAGGCTCAGTTAGTGAAAGTTAAGTAAGTAATGAGACTGGTTGAAAGTCGACTAGGCAATGAGATAAGGGAAATTTCCAAAATGATTGTGGTGTCATTATTTGATGGTTTAGTGAACTATGTATTAATTAGTGGAAATGTATACAAATGCAAAGACTGGATGTTCGTACAAGAAGTCTGAGTGACAATTTTATTGAAAAAATTTAGAAGTATTGTATCAAGTAAAACTCCTTTATTTTTTTGTTTTTCATGGATTATTCAAATGCAAGGATACTCCTTGTGTATATCATGAATGCTTATAGGCAGCTACAGTATTATACCAACAAAATGATGACTTTTAGAAAAGGCAGGCACCTCTTTTTATCTCTTTCCAAAGGAAAATATGTCAGGAATGTCAGATACCTTTTCAAATTGATGCTGAATTATATACTTTTTCCTTTGTAAAACAAATGGAGAAAGGAATATCCCAACATTCTGAAAGCTAATTCCCATACAGAAGTTGCTGTGTCCAGTGCCAAGTTCCACAATGTCTACTTGGGTGGCACATGTACAGATGTGACTTGATTTATCTTCATGTCTTTAAAGTGGGTTCAACTTCTAGATCCAGTGATTTCTTCACTTGACACTGTCCTAAATGGTTGGGATTCACGGATGCTTCCATAGAGGGAGATCAGCTGATCTGCTAAGGAATCTTCATGAACTTTCTTGCAGTCAGTGTCTGTCAAACAAAGACAGAACCAAATCATCATAATGATGGATCATCAAGTCATAAGAGCTGACTAGGGGATAGCATCCATTCTACATTGCATGTTTCACATGTTGAGGTGTGATCTCGTGTCTTGCATAATCATTGTATCTGAAGACTCCCTTCTTCATGAGTTCACTTTTTATTTCTTATTTTCTTTTTTTTTATGCTACTTTCCATCCTCCTTGGAGAGGTGTAACAAGATAAGCAGAATTGTCGGTATTACATACCAACTTCCAGAATATAAACCCCCCTTCCAAATTTGCCCCACCCACTGCAGAAAACACTGCATATTTCTGAAAAAAAAAAACATTCCATTCCATTCCTTTTTCAGTTTAAAGAAAGCTTTATGAAATTATAGGCTTTAGTAAAAATGTATTTAGCCAGTCTGCTATTCTGAATAATAAAAAAGTCAGAATATATAATTTAATGGAATAAAAACAGAGTAAATACTGTGATGTTTTCTAAATGCCATTTCTAACACATCTCATTGTAAAAATAAATATTTTCTAAGTGTTGTACGCAATGACATATATGATACGTGCCTGACTAAGCCCTTGCCTTCTTTTTTTCCCTATGAAAATGGAAATGTGAATTCCATATAAAGAAAATATATTCTACTGTACTCATACAGTTTAATAAATACACAGAGCTGAGCACTAAAAAACTGAAAGTAACCAGCATTTATTTTAGAAACAAATGGCAATTTAAAAATATTCAAAACTGATAACACTTGCATGTGCAGTCAACTGATGAAAAGATTGGCAAATGTTCTCATAAATATAGCAGAAAAGTGAATTTTCTCAGAAACCATTGTTCGTTTTGTATGATCTTCAAAGACACAATAACAAAGCAGAGTGGCTATCAGGGTGACCCTCTTTAGTAATTTTTAAGTTTCACTTTACATGTCATAACTGAATTTCTTCAACATGCATTTTTGACACGCAGTATCCCAGGTACACATTTTTTTATGTAGAATGAAAGTTCCAGCTCGTTAGTACAGAAGGGTGTAAGCACTAACTGCAGTAAGGATGACCTGTAATAAAGTAACGGTCTGGTCATTGGATGAGTTAGTGAAGGGGGGGGGGGAATGAACCCTATTGTCAGCTCACTGTACAGGTCATTTACCTTTCTCATATCGAAAGTATAGGATACAGGGTTTGATTCCTTCTACTGCATTTTGCCACTTTGCGTATTGTGTGAAAATGAGCAAATCACTTAACCAGACAGTATTCCTAGGTCACCCGTGAGAAGCGAGACTTGTAGTCCAGTAGGTTTACCTGGTTAACAAATGTTGTTGTTGTTGTGTCTTTCGGCTTTTCCCGGTTAGGGGTCGCCACAGTGGAACTCCGGTCCGCTAATGATTGGCAGTAGATTTTTACGTGCCGAGTTGCCAGCCCTGACACACAACCTTCAACGAAGGTATGCCCATTCACACATGTCTCCACGCAGAAGATGCTCTAACTGAGAATCTAACCGGACAGTGTCTTACTGTGAGGTGACAACGCTACCGCAGCACCACTGTGTAACATAAAATAAAATAAAAAATATTATAAAATTAAGACCATTGAAATAATATTTACATTTTAAACAACTTATAAAATATCTCATGTAATGCACTACTCAGTTTTTTATATAGATTTTAATTTTGTATCTTTCTTTTTCAATTGGATAATTGTTTATATCACATGACACATTTCTTGTATTTGAACTTATGCAAAGATGCATGACCAGGGCAGCAGTACATATTTCCTGTATGCTTTTGAGGCCAGGTTGCACTTAATGAATTATTTAGTAATGCAGATTTGTCTGTCCTGTTTATACTTGCATCTTTTTGTACTAGTGGTGTGACTGGAGAGACCATACTCCTGGAGACCTTTCACGTTATTTGGCAGAGGTGGGTTTAAGACCCCCATCCATCTGCAGCCCAGTTCATTTTATTGGAATACCTGTATAGTTAGGACTTGTATTTTCCAAGTTGTAATAAAAATAAAAATAAAACAAAATAAAATAAAATTAATGTTTTGCGCCATACTGTGCAGCATTCACAACACTTTCAAAAATTGCATTATCACTGTTCAAGATGATGGTGATGCAATTAGTGAGAAGGAATCATGCAGTTTAGTGAGCAGTGCTTTTCTTTGTGCAGAAAGGCACAGATGTGTAAAATGTCAGAAAAGGCATTTTTTTCCGTAACAAAATCATCTTTAAATGATTGTAAACCTTCTTAATAAACTTGTGTGAACACTAGTAGCTGCATTTCCATGGCAACAAGACACAGCTTTGGAAAGAAAAGGAATTTATTAAATTTTCACAGTGTGAAGTCTTGCAAGCAATGTATGTGGGTCACCCATGGATTTATTCTTTTGTGGGCAACAGAATTCACAGTAAGGTTGCTGAACATATTATTTAATAGTATCTTGATCTCCTGAAATGTACTCAATATATCCACCCTAATAAGGCTGCTCACTGTTGTTGTATTATGCAGAAATACTTGGGGTGGGTTGAGCAGTAGCCTTTTGGAAGCATGTGGCTAGTTATGGCAAAATTCACACCTAAAAGCAGGTCATAAAATATGGTAACTTAGCATGGTTTAGCCTAGCCGGTGCAAAGGATATTTTGATTTCTGATAATGCTGTCTGTATTTCACTGATTGAGCAAACAAACTGTTACAAGATTTAGAAAAGTGAAATGAAAGCCTCTATGTTTATCTGACTAACAGAAATGTAGAAGACAAGTTCTCTGATATACTGGCAGCAATCCTTTTCTAATTAAGAAGGCAGCACAATGTGATAATTTTATGCCAGTAAGTCCATGCTCTAATATTTATGTACATTACTAATACAGGCATGTGCTAAATCCTTGCACCCTGTACTGTGTTATTAGCAGAACCTAGGTGTACCAGCAGGTGATGATGATTCTCTCATGCTCGATAAAAAAAAAATGTGATAGCAAAACTGGTCATCAGTTTATTGACATTGAACATTTAATTATTTATTTTCTGGACTTTACATTGCATATGTAAGGTTATGTCGACTTATATCATCACTAGGGAAATATAATAATATTATGAACAATTAGATGGTTGAGTAGTACTGGTAGATGTAATACAGAGAGGAGGGGGAAATGGATAGCTTAAGCCACTAGGCACAGCATAACTAGATGCTAGAAACTGCACTGTATGGTGTTAAAATATCCATAGATCCATAAAGAAAGATGGTTTGATCAAAAACAAAACAGAATTTTTTTATATAAAGTAAGAAGGCAAATATAAAATGAGAAGTATTCTGCAATATATGTGATATCTGCAGAAAGTGATGTTTTTATGCATATATTTATTTTTATTGAGTTGAGTTTCATCAGGTTGCACTACACTATAACCAGTTTCAAACTGATAAACCTTTCATCTAAATGCTGTCATGGTCCTGTGTGTGTGTGTGTGTGTGTGTGTGTGTGTGTGTGTGTGTGTTGGGGAGTCATATCTAGGAATCAATAAACTGGGCTAGCTAAATCAGGTCTAAAAAAATCTTTTGTGGTGTACTCAGACCTGATCAAACGTGGCTTGACTATAGTCACACACACACACACACCCACCCACATATATATATATATATATATATATATATATATGTGTGTGTGTGTGTGTGTGTGTAAGTTCTGTTCATTTTATCACTAACTCATTTGCATGGCATAATGAACTGCAGGGTGATTTGTTCGAATGTTCAGTGTATCAAACCTTAATTTTCTCAGAATTATGCTATATCGTAACAGTTAAGTCAGGTGTGTGTGTGTGTGTGTGTGTGTGTGTGTGTGTGTGTGTGTGTGTGTGTTTGTGTGTGTGTGTGTGTCTGTGTGTCTGTGTGTGTGTGTATGTCTCTGTGTGTCTGTGTGTGTATGTGCCTGAGGCTGTCTTGTTTAGTGATACCAACTTAAATGCACCACCTTAGTAATGTACGCTAACTTTAAGTGTAACCTTACACCTTACTTTAAAAACCCTTCTGTTACATTCCCACACTAGTATTATGCAGGGTTTTCCTTTTGCTTTCCTTTTGGAATCTTTATTACGTTAAATGTTTTGGGTGTTTAATAGTGTGATTTTTCACTGTATCATCAGATGTTTTGCGTTCAGTTTTTGTAATGCAAAGATGAGTCACTCTATAATTGTATATATAGAAATAGATATACATATATTATGTGCATGACTGTACGTATGTGTCTGATCTAATCACAGATTCCTTTTCATAATCTGGGCATACACATCGAAATGCCACCCCTCCCAAAAAAATATTTTTTCAAAACAGTTATGTCTTTTCTGTAAATGAGAATGACAAGGACCTTCTCAAATGAACCGTGCTGACTTTTTTAAATTGGTTTGTACATGATAAGCTTTACCTATGCCAGTTTTTTGACTCTTTGCAGAGTCATAGCAAGGGTGGGATGAAGGGAGCAGCTGCTGAAGGCAGTTAGGAGCCCATATTCACCGGCTTTCCTGATGTGCCAGTCCCTTCTTGGCTGGAATGGCAAGCATTCCCTGTATACGTTTAAACAGTTACAATTGAGCTGTAATGATAGTCCATGTTTGGAGTCAGCAAAGAGATGATATGGTGGATTTTTTAAAAAAGTCACCAAAACAATGGATGAAGGCAAAACAGTACACACTGCGTACCTTGACCTGACTAAAACCTTTGACATAATTCCCCACTCAGGCATAGTAGAAAAAATATATAAACTGTGAATAAGCCCCTGTGTAACCTGCTAGATTGCCAAATGGCTTACAGTTAGAATGGAGGAAATCAAAACTAGTCACCAGTGGCATCCCCCCAGGGTTCTGTGCTGGGACCTCTCCTGTTCGGCATCTATTTTCCTGAAATAAATGCAAATATCAAAGGGCTCTGGCTGACTAAGTTTGCAGATGACTGCAAGCTAGGACCAGTCATTGAATCCCCCAAATGACTTTCCCATCCTGCAGGAAGGTTTGTCCCAAATAAATAATTAGTGCCAAAATCATGAACAGAAACTAAAGGCCAAAAATACATTATTTCCTCATTTGGGAAGTCATCTATCTCATATTAACAATACACCCCTGATAGCTGACCCAATTGTTTGGGAGTTGGGAACTTATGTGGACAGCGACCTAACATTTGACCAACGTATCCATTGTTGTAAGAAAGTCCTTCTGTATGGCAAAGCTTATAAACAAAAGGATTGTGTCTACATCTAGGGATGTGACTGTCCCCCTTTACTCAACCATCATTAGGCCAGTCATTGAATATAATGCCCCCTTTGGCATGTATTCGTCCAGACACATGCAACAACTGTAACATCCACAGAGATACCTTACTAAAAGGATACAAGGCCTGAAAAACATATCTTACATGGACCATCTCAAAGCCCTGTCAATATTGGGTCATAGGTTCATAAGGTGTTTATGGGTGGCCTAATGGTTAAGGTGTTTGCCTTGTAAACACAAGGTGCAGGGTTTGAGTCCCACAAGGGATAATTGGCTAGGCTTAAAATGGCTGGCAAGGGCAGTTAGCTTAGTACTAACCTATGAACCTATGAACCTTATGAGGCAAACAGCCACAAGGGCCTTTTTAAGCCTAGTCATGCATGCCAAATCTCTGACAAGTTCTGATACCCTTGAGTGTAAGCAGGGTCTTGGGAGATTAAACATTTACAAGCAGACGCCTGGGAGGTGAAACATTTACAGGTTGCCTGTGTTCATTTGAGACATAAGTGCCAAAGCAAGGATAAATGTCCTGTTCCCCATCCAATTGTCCAAGTTATACTTGAATTGGGTTAGGGAGGAACTCTGCTTCACATGGATGGGGAGCCTGTTTCAGAGACAGGGTAGTCTCTGGGATACATACCTGTCTCTCCAGCAGTGCCTATTTATATCACAGGCAAGGTTTAAGTCTTTAGAACAGGTAATTCTGGTTCTGTTTGTTTTGTGGATATGCAGGAGGTCCATCAAAGTGGGGTCTGACAATGCCCAGTATGCCAGGCATAGATCTCCCCTCAATAGGCTGTAGGAGACAGAATACTGGGATAGGGCCTTGAGGTGGTCTGCATAGGGCATTTTATTTACTGCCTGTATTCTTTTAGTGAGGAACCTCCTCTATGGATGTTTCAGTTGTTGGATATGCCTTATTAGGTACATACCAAAGGGGGCACTGTACTCAATGATAGGTGTGATTAATGCCGAATACAGTGGAACAATAACTTCCTTTGACCTAGATGCCATACCTTTGTTTATAAGTTGTGCAACATAGAATGGTTTCCTCACTACTGTAGACAAGAGATGATCAAAGGCTGGATTACTGTTTATGTGTGTGTACCTAAGTCTCTGAGTACTAGGTCAACTCTAAGGGGTGTGTTGTTAATATGATTGTTACCAGGGATAGATGACTTTACAAAAGATACTATTATGCATTTTTTGGCATTTAGTTGTAGTCCATGGCTGTGACACCAGTTGTTTGTCTGTGTATTCCCCTCCTGTAGAACATTTGTGTCAGTATTGGATTCAATGACAGTTTCTAATTTGCAATCATCTGCAAATTTAGTCAGCCAGAGACCATTGACATTGGCTTTGACTTTAGAGAAGTAAATGACAAAAAGGAGTGGTCCAAGGACTGATTCCTGAGGTACTCCACTTGTGACTGTCATCTTTGTAGAGGTGGACTTCCAAGTCTAACTTCCTGGGTCTTGCTTGTGAGCCAGCTGAATATCCACAGGGTGACATATGGGTTTGTACTAGCCTCTTGAGTTTGTCAACAATACCAGAGTGTGGTATTGTGTCAGATTCCTTGGCCAGGTCAAGGTAGGCAGTGTGAACCATTTTGCCTTCGTTCATTGCTTTGGTGACCTTCTCAAAGAAGTCCACCAGGTTAAGTAGGCATGACCTGCTCTTGACGAAACCAGACTGGGTTTGGTCCAGTGTCTGGAGGTTTACTATATTATTATTGACCATTTCCATGATAATTACCGAAGGAGGAAACTAGTACAGAAAAAGAGTAAAATCCAAAGAGGGAAAGACATCCCTGATCAGTATCAGCAAGAAACTACAATCCCTCATTAAATCATCCAAGGCTAGTTTCGAATGAAAAATTGCTAATGACTCCAAAGATAACCACAAAGCGTTCTTTAGCTATGTCAAAAACCTAAGTGGAAACTCTCAGATCTGCTCTGAGTTAGTGCAGAATGGTACAAAATACACTGAACCGACTGATATTTGACCTCAATTTGAAACAGTTAGGCTGGCTGGAACTACAAAACTATCTTAATATTTCACAACTTACAATTGCCCACAAATTACTGTACCAACCTAGTAACACGCCTATACTTTCACAACTTCTACTCCATTATAACAATCTCACCTCTCTTCGTTCCTCCTGTAAACTTATGACCAAACCCATAAAGGCCCACAACTTAGCTGGTGACTCTCTTTTCACCAATACTGTAGGCAGAGTATGGAATTTGCTGCCTAAAGAGTTAACACTAATCTCATCCTGACCTCTCTTCAAACAACAAATCAAACTACATTTCCAAAACCACTGGCTCTGTTCTTATAGTACTCCAGGCTAACTTCCCTCTCCTTACTCTCTCCTAACCTTTAACCCTTCATTTTGCCTGAAAACTAACGTCTACCCTGCTTCTCTTCCCTGCTGTCCTCTTATGCTCTGACCTACGTCTACTATCTCTCCCACCTCATCTTGACTGTCTTTTTTCTTCTCCTCTCTTACTTATGACTCTTGCCTTGTGCCATTTTTTTTCTTTCCTTCATACTCCTTCTACTTCTCTTCCCTTCCGAGCTTTTACTGTAATCTACATGGCTGATGCCTTACTGCATAACCATATGTATTAGGTAAACTTGCTTTGAAATCGACAGAACATTGTGTATGAGTTTAAATTTTTGAGTTCCTTTAATGTATGCTGATTTTTGATTAACTAGTTGATTTAAATGTATATTTTTATGTGTAAGTCTTTATTAACAATTTGTCTATCTGTCTTGCTTATGTTATGTGTGGAGCTTTTCTCCCCGGGCCTCTACTGAAAATGGACATATATCCAGCTAGACTAGCCCAGTCAACAAATGTAAAATAAAATAAATAAAATAAAAATATTGCCAACATTCTGGCAGACAGGTTTAGTGCAAACTCCACCCCCCTCTCACCCCCTAAAGGGCCCATAACCATACCAGAAGAATGTAGGGCCCCATCAGTCACTGACACACAGGTTAAAACAGCTCTATCCAAAGCCAAAAACACAGCTTCAATGGGATCAGATGGTGTCCCAGGCTGTGTCTTACAAGAGCTCCAAAATGAACTAACCCCTCACCTAAACACACTGTTCAAACTCAGCCTCTGTACAGGCTATGTACCCACAGAGTGGCACACAGCAACTGTTATCCCACTCCACAAAGGTGGAGCCACAACGGACCATGGGAACTATCGCCCTATAACCCTGACTAGCCTGGTCTGCAAGGCTATGGAGCTCATTATCATGGAACTCATTAACAGAGACATTGGGAACCTCCAAACCTTGGACCCTACCCAATTTGGCTTTATTAAGGGCAGATCATGCCTCTTAAACCTGATGGACTTCTTTGAGACAGTTACCAAAGCATTAGACAAGGGAAAGGAGGTCCAAACAGCCTACCTAGACCTCGCAAAGGCCTTTGACACCATTCCCCATTCTAGTATTATAGACCAGCTCACCAGCTTGAACATAAACCCCTACGTCACAAGAGGTTGCCAACTGGCTCATGGATAGAACCCACATGGTGAGAGTTGCAGGCTCTATGTCCGTCTCTAAACCGGTTACAAGTGGCGTCCCCCAGGGCTCAGTCCTAGGACCCCTCCTGTTCGGTATATACTTCTCAGAGGTACAGGCAAGCATAGGAGGACTATGGCTGACCAAGTTCACAGATGATTGCAAACTAGGGGCCATAATTGATTTTCTGGCTGATACAGAAACCCTCCAGAAGGGTCTCACTGAGACGGATACCTGGTGTAAAAATCATGGCCTCAAGCTAAATGCCAAAAAGTGCATAGTCATCCCCTTTGGAAAAAATAAAGTACCCGCGAACTACCACATAGGTGGTAGTCCCCTAAATACAGGAAATGTAATAAGGGATCTGGGGACCCAAATAGATAGTAATCTCTCCTTTGATAATCATATTGCCAAGGTGGTTAGAAAATCCTTCTATGTGGCCCACCTAATCACAAAAGGATTCACATCTAAAACAAAAAAGGTTATTGTGCCTCTCTACTCATCACTCATTAGACCCATCATAGAATACAGTGCCCCATTTGGGATGTACCTTGCAAGACACCTGCAACAGCTGGAAAGACCACAAAAGTACCTCAACAAGAGGATTACTGGCCTCAAACAGATGCCCTATGCAGCCCGACTCAAGAAACTCCAGCTGTACTCGGTTGCATACCGCTTACTCATAGGTGATCTCTGCCTGACATACAAGGCCATGTCCAACCCAGAATTGATGGACATGCTCCACCTAAAAAAAAAAACAAATCCGGGAGAGCCACACGCTCTAGAGATATAAACCTCACCACAATGATAAATAGGACGTGCTGGAGGGATAGATTCCTGTCCCAGGGACTCCCCATGCTTTGGAACAGGATTCCAATATACATCAGGCAGAGCCCCTCATTAACACTCTTCAAGAGAAACCTTGACAGGTGGATGGGAAACAGAAAATTTACCCCGGGGATCACTGCAGTGGCTCTCTGAACAGTGGCGCAGGGAACTAATGGCTCTGCTGGACAGAGGCACAGGGAACTAATCTAAGGGGGTGGTGAAAGCCAACACATTCTGGCTAGGCTTATAATTGCCCTTGGGCAGATAGCCTAGTACTTACCTATGAACCTACGAACCTATGAATTCTTTCCATGGTTTTGCATATAAGACTAGGGAGACTTATGGGTCTGTATTGGCCCACCTTTGTACAGAGGGATGACTGTTGCTGTTCTCAATTCATGAGGCATGAAGCCTATTTGCAAACTACAGTTAAATAGCAGTTCTAGAGGGCTTGATACGTCATGTTTCATGCTCTTTAGAAGGCATCCTTTGATATTGTCTGGGCCCGTTAATGCAGTGTTTTTGGCCTTAGAGAGAGCATTAAGGACCTGTTCCCTAGTGATAGCAGGGGGAGTTATAATTGATGGTATTTCCTGAAGGAAGGTTGAGGGGGAGTGAGGGGTAAAGTTGGAGCTGAAATTGTCAGCCAGTAGGTTTACTATATCTTCTGGCTCGGTATAGGTGGCTGTAATTACAATGAGCTCTGCACACAATTGTGTATTGCCTTTGATGTTGTAGACATAGGTAAAGAATGTTTTATGGTTGTCCTTGGCTGGGAGGCCAATTTTACCTCAGATTTGGCTTTGGTAGACTTTATTTGTCCTCCGAGTTATTTGTTTAGGTTGATGAAATTGCTTTTATCCTGCTGGGTGGTGCACCTCCTAATTTTTGCCATGATTTTCTTCCTTCTGTTATTTATTTATTTATTTATTTAAGTTTGATGACCTGGGAAGTCCACTGGGCCATAAAGAGCCCATTTTCAGTGGAGGCCCGGGGAGAAAAGCTCCAAGATATTGTAAATTACATGTTACAAAATAAAAGACAAATATTTCAACGGAAACATTTAGCATTTGCAAAAGAAGAGAACAGAAGACCTCTAGTAAGTTAACAATTAGACATATGGTTGTTAGTCCTTTGCAGGTTATGTTAAACTAAACAATTACCTAAAGACAATTTTGTCAATAAGCACTCAGAAATTCAACATCTAAACAGATAGGTAATAACCTTTTAGGTAAGGTGAGCAGTTACTGAATGGAGAAAGTAACAGAACATTTAAAACTGAAAGTATAGTATAATAGATAGCTGAGAAGAAATCAGTCAAATAGGGAAGAGAAAGGTTAGGTAGAGAGGCAGTAGTAGTGGTAACTGGTAATGAAATTCAGAGCAGGGCAGAAAAAAAGGGGGGGGGTGGTTATGTTATTCAGCCTATTGATTTTGTGATTCCACCATGGTGGCTTGTTTTTTGAGTTAGTTCTCTACTTCTTTGTGGGTACAGCTGCCTCTATGCAGCTATTAACATGCTTGTATAGGGTTTCTGTGAACAGTTCTGCATAGGCAGCATGTTCTTAGGGTTAATTGGGACTTGCGATTTTGCCAGGTTATCACTTAGCAGAAAGATAGCCTTAGAGTAGTTCCTGAATATTCCAAGGTTAGCTGGGGGTCCAGGTTTTATTTTTACTTCAAAGGAGACCATTTTATGGCCTGACCTTACCAGGGAAGACATTGCACTAGGTGGTGTGCAGCCCTCTCCCATATTAGTGAGGACCAGATCCAGTATGGTTGCACCCCGGTTGGTGTATTGACAATCTTGTCTAGGGAGTTTGTGTTTACGAAATCCAGGAATCTCTGTGCCTGTACATTTGTTGTTGTATAAGATTCCCAGTTAATAGTTGGGTAATTAAAGTTGCCCATGAGTAGGGTTACCACCTGTCCCACTTTGAGAGGAACAGTCCCTCTTTGGGCAGTTGTGTCGAGACAAAAAATATTAAAAAGGGCAAATGTCCTGAGATTGTAGGACATTATTATGTCCCAGATTTTATGTAATAGTTGCATAAAATAGTTATTTCTGTATCTAAAATACCTAAATGTTACAAGAAACATAATAAGCAACTAAACTGCTACAAGAATAAGCTTTTATTTAGGAAAAAAAGTTAAGTTCTATCCTTTGTACTGACCGTGGGTATATGTCGGCCTGTAAAATCTGATGTGTGTCCCGAAAATGTCCCACTTTGGCCATTTGAAAAGGTGGCAACCCTACCCATGAGTATGGTATTGGGTTAGACAGTGAGTGTTTCCAGTAAGTTCAAATACATGGTATGGGTTTCCTAGGTCATAGAGGGGGGCCTATAGCTTGGAAAGGAATTGTTATTGGATTTTGCCTAAAGTGATTTGAACATGGAGTTTCTCAAGTACATTGTCCTGTAAGACCAGCCTTGAGGTATATTTATTTTGGTGTAAATCCAGATACCTCCACCTTTAGTCCCTGTCTGTGTAGTAGCTGGTTTAAATGTTTGGAAGGCATTATAACCTTGCACTGTTGGTGTGCTCCCTACACATTTAAACTATGTCACAGTAACTGCACAGACATCAGCATTTTCTAGGGTGAAGAGAGGTTCTAGGGAGTGGAGTTTTTTGTTTAGACACCTAGCATTCAGCAATAATACCTTTAGCTTTTCTTGGTTTTCATTTGCTATGTTGGAAATACTTTCAGTCTGGCATTGCCTAAAAAAGGCACTACAAGGGAAGACAATATTTTAGCTAATATTGGAACACCCAGAGGGGAGAGGTGCAGACCATCCCTGGCAAAGCAGTGTGGTCTGTTGACCATCTCTTTCCATGCTGACAAATATTGCACCCCCTTAGAATGACACCAGAACCAAAGTTGATTCTTAAAGTCAGTCATCTTTTGTTTGTATTGTGGCATCATTCTCTGAGAAGGAAAAATGCTGCTGAATGCTAGGCTTATACCAGCCTGGGATACATATTCCGAGAGCTCCACAATATCTCTCTTCATATAGTCTAGGGAGGTATGTCTCAGGTCATTTACACCTCCATGGACTATGACAGAGTCACACTGGTACTTGTGGTCCAATGACCTGAGTACATGGGTAATGTGACGAATCCTAGCCTCTGATAAGCACCTGAGCGTGATCTTCTCCTTACTCAGCCTGCTGAGAGGGACGTCACTGTGTCTCACGATGGAGTCTCCAGTGACCAGAATGTTGGATTGTGTTGTGGCTTGCCTTATGGGTTTAGAAGTAGAGGCTCCAAGAGATGTGGCTGTATGTGTTGATGTGGGTGTTGTTTTGAAAGAGTGCATTCAGGGCTGATGAGGGATATTTGTTATGTGTACTTCATCTAGGAGGGCTTTGGGGTTTAGGAAGGTTACATTTAAGTGCCTCTGTGTATGTGAATCTATATGTCTGCTTTGAATTGTGGGTGATGGGTGTAGCCTGTGTACTACTGACAACCTAATTGACATTAGGAGTACTTTTATGTGAGAGCTTTGCCTCCAGTGATATTGTGTAAATGCATCTCTCACATACCATATCAGTTTGTTTGAGAATTAACTGGTTGTCAGTAAACATGAGACACTTTCTATACTGCCTCAGGATACCTATATAGTGGGAAAGTTCATATCCATGACAACAGATCCTTTTGTATCAATTAGACAGGTGGAGCAAGAATATAAAGCAATGTCAGAAGTATCCGGTTTGCAACTCTGGGGACAGTTCTTGTCACTGCAAACTATTTGTCCTGTGTGCAACATGCTACTGGTGAAATTTCAATCATGCTTTTACAGGAAAAATGTCACTCAAGGTGTCTGTGTCTATACAGGGCACTGCCAAACACTTAAGGGAAAACTAATACGTAGAACCAGAAAATTTAATGTGAAGTATTTAGGCAGATATGCTGAAGTTAGAAACAAATCAAGTAGTACTTACTGAAAACAAAGAATTAGCTTGTTGAGAATGATGAAAAAAGGGGAGTCGTGTGAATGGCTACTGCCAGGCTACTACTAGTGTTGGTCTTACCACAGCTTCACTGTGCTGAGATGAAATATTCCATTGCTTCATCTATCACCAGAAGTAAAACATTAGCACCAAACCCAAGATGCAAAGCAGGTCACAGCCTGTTTGGTGATCCACAGTCTTGTCCCAGATGATGCAAGGGTCTGTAGGCTTGTTGTAGCCTTTTCCTTGTAGATGCCTTGAATAGCAACCAGATAAATAAGGAATGTTAAGCTCAGACACTCACTGCCCAACTAGAAACAGTCAGGAATCAATACACTCTGTTCCTTCTCTCACCTGGAGCAGAATATAAGTACAGATTCCAAGCTGTCGCCTATGAAACAGTTATGGAGAACACCTCACAAAGATCTGTTTGCCTTATTTCAAAACAGACAACTAAACAAATTTTGCTCCAGGCTCCTTGTAAGCAATCCTGGAAAACAGATGCATTTTCATTCCCTGGGAAGGGAATTCCCTTTATGCTTTTCCACCCTTTCCAGTGTAATACTGAAGATTCAGAAGAATTCCCCAGAAATCATTATTGTGACCCCTTTTTGGTCCAAGCAACATTGGTTCAGCCTTCTTATGGAATTGGCCAAGTGACATTACCACAAGTTTCTTCACAGACTGTATCTACTCACACAAGACAGGGGTAGTTTGATATACCCGCTATCAAGCAACTTCATCTGACTACCTGAATGATTCCGTTCTAATACCTTTTAGGCACTTATACATGAGGGTGTTCAGCAGATACTAAAAGAGGCAGGAAAGCCTACTACTAGAAAATCAGATATGGGTAAGTGGAAGCGATTTTCTAGGTGGTGCCTAACCAATAGCAAGGGGCCAGTCACAGATTTTGTACCAGTGGTGCTCAAATATTTGTGTGAGTTACATTCCTCTGGCATGTCTTATTACTCTATAAAGGTTAACCTTTTGATCTTTTCAGAATATCTGCCCATGGATCCTCCTATTTTTTTCTCTGTTTGTGATAAACAATTTCTGAAAGGAGTTTAAGACCCGATACCTCCTTGTAAACAGTTTCCTCCATCTTGGGATCTCAACTTTGTGCTGGAGAAGTTGACTATGTCACCTTTTGAACATACTTATCAAGCTGATATAAGGTTCTTGACTTGGAAAACTGTATTCATTATTACTCTGACATCTGCAAGAAGAGTATCCGAGTTGCAAGTTCTCATGGCAGGTGAGCCTCTCTGATTTTCCACAGGGATAGGGTCTCTTTAAAAACAAACCCCTCATTCATGCCCAAAGTGGTTTCAGAGTTTTACTTTCAATCAAGCCATCAATCTCCCAGTTTTCAAGTCAGAACCTAAAAACAGTGAGAAAGGATTCTGCATATTTTGGACATGCATAGGCAGCTCAGGCAGAGCTGCCTAGGGCCCATGTTGGCTGAGGGCCCCCAGCTTTGCTATAAAAATAAAATAAAACAAATATTTTTTAAGTAAAAAAAAAATCATGGGATCCATAAGCATAGTAAGCATTAGGACCTTGGGGGAGAACTTCCTTTCCATAGGCCCCAGAAACCTCCTCCTTTGGACAACATCCTAATATTACTAAATGCAGAAGAGTTAGAAGCTGGCAACATATGGATGTATATACATCTGACCATGTGTGAGGATATATACAGAACAAGAAGCTGGCAACATCATGCAGATATGGATATATACACATCTGAGTGGATATATATACACGGGGTCTATAGCAGCATTTCGAAAACTGAATAGTTTGAATCACTAAATGTCGAACTGACATGATCAAACTATCCAATTTTTGAATGATGCCAATAAAAAAAAAACAAAAACAAAAAAAAAAAAACTAAAGGGTATACTACTACTACTACTACTACTTAAATATACCAACTCCGAGACCGCACTACATTGAGATAAACGGAAATCTCCCCTTACGGAGATTTCCATTTACTCGTTCGACGTTCTGCCCTTTTGGCATTCTCGAAGCGACAATATCAAATTCGATATTGTCAGCGTTCGAGATGCTGATAGGGACCCTATACACAGAACAAGAAAGATACAGATATACAGAGCAACAGGATTGGGGAAGTGACAGTCAGAGCACAGATCCATTGTGGTGTGTGTGTGTGTGTGTGTGTGTGTGTGTGTGTGTGTGTGTGTGTGTGTGTGTGTGTGTGTGTGTGTGTGTGTGTGTGCACGCGTGTGTGTGTGTGTGTGTGTGCATGTGTGTGTGTGCATGTGCATGCGTGTGCGTGTGTGTGTGTGTGTGTGTGTGTGTGTGTGTGTGTGTGTGTGTGTGTGTGTGTGTGTGTGTGTTTAATGCCCTAGTTAGGGCAATGTCCAATTAAGTTACTCTGCTCAGAGCAAGTGCCTTAAACCTCCGCACCAACTGCCAGGTCTTCTTTATATTTATTTTATTGTTTTTTTTTTTTTTTGTAAATCACCAAGGATTACAATCTGTCAATGTCAGTCATTGAGTTTCATAGCTGTGTTGCTCAGTGTCAGTGGTACAACAGGTAGCACACTTACTTTTGATGCAGAAGATTGGGGATTCTCTTCCCACAAGTACATTGATTGCTGACATTAATGTGCAGCATAAGGGGGGATGAGGGTGATAAACTCCTGAGTGTGTCCTCCTTTGGATGAGATGCCTTGTAACTATGAACCTGTTGTCGGTTTGCCAGCCATTCCCTATTGCAATATTACCAGCTTACCATTTTTTTAATGTAATGTAGGCAATTTATTCTTCAAGTGCAGCAGGTGATGAATTTGTCGATGAAACACTGAAATGCAAAGTTGTTTGGCAGCAGCAAACTCTTCATTAGTTATACATCTCTTTAACGTGGAGTTATTCAGTTGACATTTACTTCTGCAGAGATTGTGCATATTGACTGATGTTGGTGGATTGTAATGACAGAAATTTGAATGTTTTTTATGGTAGAAATTTCCTGAAATGGGTAGTTTTGACATTATTGCTTCATACATTTTGTTTCGTAGCTCACTGGCCCCGATTCATTACTCTGCTTAAGGCCCCATTTGACCATGATCCGGTTCTAAGCTCAGGTACTATCTTAACAGAGTGAAACCCTTTAGAAAAGCTGATCAGCTATTTACTTCTTATTAAAGGTCAAAAAAGGGGCACCCTGTGTCTAAACAGACAACTTCTAGGTGATTGTCTTTGGCTATTTCATTTCAGGCAGTATCAAGGCACATTCTACAAGAGCCTTGTCTTCTTCAATGGCATACTGGAAAGGAGTAGACGCCAGAAGTGTTCTATAGGCAGCTACATGGTCCTCCATGAAATTTTTACAAAGTATTACAAACTGGATTACTTTTCCTTGGTCTAGGGCCATCCTCCTTCTAAGTTGGATAGGCTTTGGTAATCAACTTGTATAGCCTAATGGCTACTACGCAGTGGGAATGATGAACATAGTACAGTTATTTCAGTTGTACTTACCATATCAGTAGAATTTTGAATTTCTCACTGCTGCAGTAGCCATACCTACTCTGCACCCCCTATTCTTATATATAGTTGTGGTTGGGATTTAAAGTATGGTTATATGTAATTCTACTTTATATATTTCTTTGTTTTATTATTTTTTTTGGTTCAGGATTGTTAGGATGTGCTTTCTCTGTATGGACAAGAATGTCCTGAAGAAATCTTCACTCTGACTGCTGATTACTCTCCTTGGAGTTAGTCAGTTACAGTCAGAGTGCAGGTGTTGGAGGAAGCCAGAGATGTTGGAAGCTGTATGTTGTTTTCTGTGTAGGAAACAACCCATATAACCAATAGACTACTACAGCAGTAAGGAATTCGAACATCTACTGTTTTCGGTGAGTGCAACTTGCACAACTGTTACTTTCTGCTATTCTGGAATTTAGGCAACAATGAAGTTATGGAAAAGTGCATAACAGCAGGTGGAGCATAACATGAGAAGGGCCACATGGAACAAATGTAAACAGGAAAGCTGCTGAGCAATGTTTGCAAACATAGAAAGAGCTGCATGTTAGTGCGAAATGGCTGAGGAGTACGGGCATTTTGTGCAATACCAGCTTTTGTTCAGTATGGCAAGCTGCTCAGCTTAAATGTATTAAAGGAAACCATTTAACTGTTGCAACAGCCGGGCAGAAACTTAGTAAAATAGCTGTTTTTATTTCTGTACACTAATGTGAGTGATCCTAAGGGGAAGCTGTTAAGTGTGGTTGAGGACAGTGAACATGTATTTAAATACCAAGGTTTGGTTTGAAAGTAAAGCATTGGTGAACAAAATAATTACATTTCAGAATTTCAGCTTGAGGAAAAGAGGGAAAAAACAAACAAAAACAAAACAAGAATACTTATGGCAAAATATTGCGAAATAAATCATGATGTTTAAGATTGTGTATAACACTTCTTCATGCTTAATCAACAGTTGGAATGTCATCATTAAATAGTGTAAGAAAGAGGCGACATCCTTAAATTAATTAGTGGCTCAGTGGTCTTATAACTAGACAGAATGGTTTTGGAAGGGTCCAGGAGGATTAGAGCCCCCCCCCCCCAAAATGGAAAATTATTTTTTTCTGCTGCTGCTCGTCTGAAAGAAATACTGATTGTCAGAGGCACAGTATACACAGTATGGTCAGGCATTAGTATAAATGGAATAACTGATGCATAGCTGGTTATTAAACCAGCAGATAAGGGAGGGGCTGTGGTTTTGATGGATCGACAGTTTTATGTTTCTTCGATTTTAAATATGTTATCTCATAATTGTACTTATGAGCAGATACAGAGTACTTACATAGAGGCTATGACAAATAGGATTCATTCTATGGTAGATGATTGTTTTCACAGTGGGTTATTAGCACTAGTTAATGAATTATTATTTTAAAGTTTTCTGTCCCTTGGTTCTGGTCTTTCAAGGGCTTCCGAAGGTACATAAGGATCTGACTAGACCCTCTTTTAGACCAATAGTGTCTGGGAAGGGCTGGCTTGCTGAACCCTTCTCTATTTTTATAGAGAAGAAGTTGAGGCTGGTCTTAGATAAAGCACCCCTTTCTTGAAAGACACAGGGCAGTTTTTGGGAGACGAATGAATTTATGAGGAGGGATGGACAGGGTTTTAATGGTTTGTTGGTGACTCTGGATGTGGCCTCCCTCTTTACTGCTATTCCCTATTTGCAGGGGATAAAGTTTGTAACAGTATGGTCAGGCATTAGTATAAATGGAATAACAGTCCCTTTCTGGACAGAGATTTTGTTAGGAGCGGGAGGAATGTTACTAGAAGACTTTTTATGGCCTCAAAAATATATGCTGTATTACATACATATTAGGTGAAGACATACTTGGCATTAGTTTTAATAAAAGAGTAGGATGGAAAGTGTTGATATAATAATGAGCAGGGCAAGTAGCTATAGTCTAGATGACTATTGTGCTTTTGGCTTTATTTACATGAATATACCAATAAAATACTTATTAAAAATAAGACGTTAGTAGACATTTGGCAGTCATGTAGATGGAACATTTGTATGTCCTAAAGGTGTCATCTGCACAATTCCCATAGCTTCATTGAAAGGTTGTGTTAAGGGATTACACAGTGGAGACTCTGTTTTGCTTCGGTCTTTTTGTTTTTTTGCCTATGTAGCTTTTCAGTATGACATTTTTCCATGTTGTTTTGCTCAAAATTCTCATCTGACTTTGAAGAGCTATGGTTGCAGAACAACTAAGACTGAGACCACAAATATTAGAATCAGAGTCTTGTTTTTGCCCCAGAGACTGAATATGATCACACTGCAGCCGCCATAAAGTGTCTGACCTTTCATGCTCTCCAGACATGTTAGACTTTGTTTTAAGAGGGATGCTTGTTTCTCCCATCTCCCATGCAAGCATCAGCCTCAGTGACACCCTCCATTTGACATCAACCCCACTGCCCACAGTACTGATCCCACTTTTGTTAGTGGTGGTGATATCGTATTGCCAGATGCCAGCCTGTTTAGTGTTGGTAGAGCAGGTGTGGCTCTCCAAGCACCTAAATTGATGATGGCTATTTATAGACATTGTTATTCCCAGCATGTTTTGCATGGGAAGGTTTCCATAGGCTGTTTTACATTTTCAGATATGCTTCATTCCATCTGCATTGCAGACTGTTGTGATCTACCCTACATTTGCTCCTCCCTGAGAGGCTAGTATGCCTCTGCCTTAACTCATTCTCACTCAGTCTTGTTTTGTTTCTCCAAACAGCACTACAGTTTTAGGCTTTTGTTAATCTCCTTCAGTCAAGAGACAGTAAAAGAACCTGGTCATGATAAAGCACATCATATCCCTTTTATTTTGATGAAATATCATAAAAATTCAAAAAAAGAGAAAGGGACATTGTCTGCGCCATTTCCTTCAGATAATTCAAAATTCAGAAAAATATTCGAAGTAACACAAGAGAGAAACAAGTCTGGCCCTCATGCTTTAACTCATCCCCACAGAGGAGGTTGCCATGGGTCTACCAATTGAATGACCAGTCCTCTTTTGTGGTTTAACTTATAGTGGACATTTTTTAGATTTAGTCTTGCAAAACTGGGAAACAATGATACCATGACCCTTGTTCCAAATAAACTGGACTGTATTTTTTTTATCCACCAAGAGACTGGTCCATCTGAGAAGAAACACCCAACTGGGTGTTATAGTGTTTGTTGTGGCTCTGAAGAGGAATTTTACTTCTTAGTCACCAGACATGCATTCTCCAAATAATCATGGACAGGATGAGCAGAAAGCTTTTGAGTAATCCATTTTGTCCATTGTCCTCGGAAGTGATAAACTATGTTACACATAGGCTCTAATTTCTAGGAGACCCTCTTGATGAAGAATAGCATTCTGGAGAGGGAATGCTTGATGGACAGCTCAATGAGAGTCTCAAGGCTCAGCCTTTAACTGTATTATCAGTTGACTTTCTGATAGACTAAGGGACTGTCACTGTCCCACTTTGGACACAATAGAAGAGTCTTCATGGGTTTTGTTCAGGCAACTTTATTCTATACAAACACATATCTATATAGGTTTACTGACCTTAACTTAAGTAATGTATATACAAACTAACAACTGCGAATATGCATGCTCTCAGTGTGGCTGCTCTTACAAAATGGCACTAGGGAGTGCACGTGTCTGGAATTTATATGTGCACATACAGCCTTGACATGCTTCTTAAAGATATAGCATACTTCACTTGCAATCTGATCTACACCCCCCCTCTTTGAGAATAGATGTTATGACACTATGTCTATTTAGCGTCAGAAATCACAGGTAATTGTTTTGTCATGTATTACGCAATACTAAGTACACATGTCATATATAATTAAGTCCACGTTGCTGTGAATTTCACACTTGGCTTTGATACTTGCTCATATAGTGTGACATAAAAGTGGGAATTACTTTTAGCAACTGGAACTGTCTCTGTAAAATGTTTGACCTGTGGAATGTCTGGAATATTTTCTGGAATGGAATCAGAATTTTGAACACATTCTCGTATGGAAACAGTGTCTGATTCACTCTTAGATTTGAAGTTTGCATCACAGAAACAATGTGATGGTGATGAGGATTCTGATACTGGAAGAAGATGTTTATGGTTCCTTCTATATTCTACACCTTCGGAATCCAGCAAATAAGATCTTGGCTCAGCACAGATGCCTGTCATCATCATCATCTTCTTTCGGCTGTTCCCGTTAGGGGTCGCCACAGCAGATCACCTGTTTCCATTTCTTCCTGTCCTCTGCATCTTGCTCTGTCACACCAACCACCTGCATGTCCTCTCTCACCACATCCATAAACCTTATCTTAGGCCTTCCTCTTTTCCTGTTACCTGGTAGCTTCATCCTTAGCATCTTTTTCCCAATATACTCAGCATCCCTCCTCAGCACATGTCCAAACCAACATAATCGTGCCTCTCTGGCTTTGTCTCCAAACCTTCCAACCTGGGCTGACCCTCTAATATACTTATTCCTAATCCTGTCCACCCTCGTCACACCCAGTGCAAATCTTAACATCTTTAATTCTGCCACATCCAGCTCAAACTCCTGCCTTTTTGTCAGTGCCACTGTCTCCAACCCCTTTCATACAACTCTTCATATGCCTTATCCTTAGCCTTCGCCACCTCTCTCTTTGCCATGCACTTCATCTCCTTATACTCCTGTCTACTTTCTTCATCTCTCTGACAATCCCACTTCTTCTTTGCCAACCTCTTTCTCTGTATACTCTCCTGTACTTCCTCATTCCACCACCATGTCTCCTTGTCGTCCTTCCTCTGTCCAGATGTGATACCAAGCACCTTTCTAGCCGTCTCCCTTACTAGCTCTGCTGTAGTTACCCAGCTATTTGGTAACTCTTCCCTGCCACCCAGTGCCTGCCTTAACTCATCCCTGAACTCCACCTCACAATTACCCTTTTTCAATTTCCACCACTTGATCCTTGGTGCTGCCCTCACACTCCTCCTTCTCTTCTTGATAACCAACGTCATCCTACAAACCACTATCCTATGCTGCCTAACTACACTTTCTCCGGTCACCACTTTACAGTCTCCAATCTCCTTCAAACTGGCCCTCCTACATATGATATAATCCACCTGTGTGCATCTTCCTCCACTCTTGTATGTCACCCTATGCTCCTCCCTCTTGTTAAAATATGTATTCACCACAACCATGTCCATCCTTTTCGCAAAATCCACTACCATCTGACCTTCTGCATTCCTTTGTTTAATACCATACCTACCCATCACTTCCTCATCCCCTCTGTTCCCTTCACCAACATGCCCATTGAAATCTGCTCCAATCACCACTCTCTCGCCCTTGGGTACATTCATCACCACTTCATCCAATTCACTCCAAAATTTTTCTTTCTCATCCATTACACACCCAACTTGTGGAGCATACACACTAACAACATTCATCATTACACCATCAATTTCCAGCTTCATAAACATCACTCTATCTGACACTCTTTTCACCTCCAAAACACTCTCAGCATACTGTTCCTTCAGAATAACTCCTACGCCATTTCTCCTCCCATCCACACCATGATAAAACAATTTGAACCCACCTCCGATACACCTAGCCTTACTCCCCTTCCATCTGGTCTCTTGCACACACAATATACCAACCTTCCTTCTGTCCATCATATCAGCTAGCTCTCTCCCTATACCAGTCATACTGCCAACATTCAAAGTTCCGACCCTCACTACCACAGTCCTAGCCTTTCTCCTCTCTTCCTGCCTTCGGCCATGTCTTCCGCCTCTTCTCCTTCTTCAGCCAACAGTAGCCCAATTTCCGCCAGCACCCTGTAGGCTAACAGTACTGGTGGCGGTCGTTGTTAACCCGGGCCTCGACCAATCCGGTATAAAAAATTTTCTTGGTGACTGCATGAAATGTTTTTGTGAAGTTTTACACCGGATGCCCTTCCTGATGCAACCCTCCCCATTTATCCGGGCTTGGGACCGGCACAAAGAAATGCACTGGCTTGTGCATCCCCAGTGGCTGGGTTCAGCACAGATGCCTGTAATCTGTCCAATTCGATCAAAACCTTTCGTTGTCTGGATTGATACCATCTCTCCTTCCCTCAATGGATGAGGTAATCTGCTTGATCTGTCGTAAGTAGATTTCTAGATATTACTCTTCTTAACCAATTGAGCGTTGATGGTTTTACAGTTCTTAGGTTTAGGCTTCAACAAACTGGAAGTAATGGGTAGCGTAGTTCTAGTTTGCCTGGAAAGTAGTCTTTGAAGAGATGAGCCAAGAATATTGTCACGAGGTATGTTTCTGAGATTAAGCAAATTCAAGAACACATTGCTATTGTCATGCTTTGACCTTTCAGGTAATTGCTTTGCACTCTGGACTGCATGTTCAGCTAGACCATTTGAATGAGGATATTCAGGACTACTAGTGACATGTACAAAGCCCCAGTCTTTTGCAAATGTCCGAAACAACTGGCTTGTAAATTGAGTACCATTGTCAGAAAGAAGTTTGTGTGGACTGCCGTGAACTGAGGAATGATGTTTCAGTTTAGTAATAACAGCAGTGGATGTTAGGTAAGGTAGTAGATCGATCTCAAACCAGTTCAAATAAGAGTCTACCAAAACTAAGTAGTGTTGATTGTTCCACTCAAAGAGATCAGCTGCAACCATGGTAGTTCAGGAATTGGACTTAGCTGAAGTGGTTCTCTGCAAATGCAGTCTACTCCTATTGCATACCGAACAAGATGAAAGTACTTTATCAATATTTTTTGGTAATGAAGGACAAAATGCTAAATCTCTTGCTCTTCTCCTAGTGGAAGTGGATCCTGGGTGGCCACAATGCAAAATTTGGATATATTCTTGTTGTAAGGAAGAAGGAACAACAGTTTTCGGACCTTTGAAAACAATGCCATCTTCCAGCAATTAGTCTCTGTAAGGAAAGTAGGGTCTACATTATGAAATTAAAATGGCTAAACACCGAACGCTGTTTCATGGACCAATAAATAGTGAACTACAATTTATGCAAATGGCCAGATCACTGATTTTTTCCTAGGGAAAAAATCAGTAGGCCAATCAGACACAATGCACCAATTCAAACATTACAAATCACCATTGCCTTCAACCAATAAATCATCTACTATTATGGCACAAGGATAATCCAAAAAAATTTGCTCCATTGCATGCTGAAAGACTTCACTTGCAGAATTTATTCCAAATGGGATCCTTAGTAATCTGTATCTGCCAAACGGAGTACCAAAAGTAGTTAGAAATGAAGATTTATGATTAAGCATCAATTGGCAAAATGAACTCTGCATCCAAGACAGAGAAAACAGTGGCATTCAGTATTAAGGCTGCGACCTCTTCGACTGTGCACATTGGATGATACCTTCTCTTTAATGCTTTGTTCAGATCTCTTGGGTCAATACATATTCTGATTTTGTCTGAGCCTTTTTTGTGAGCTGCTACCATAGACAATACCCATTCAGTTGGTTCTGTCACTGGACTAATCACACCTTGCTGCACCATTTTATCCAGCTGAGTTTTAACTTTATCCTGCATAGCTATCGCATCTCTTCATGCTGGTCTGACTACAGGAGTGACCTCTGGGTCTAACTTCATGGAATACACAACTGGAAGTTTGCCTAACCTGCCTTCAAAGACATCAGCATACTCTGAGAAAATGGCTTCTGAAAAATTAGAACTCGGAAATACACTTACATGATGGACTTCTTTAGCAAAAGTAAGCAGATTCATTCTTAAACTATCTTTGAGACCCAATAATGATTGCACTGGTCTTCAGACTACATAGAATAACAAGTTGTAACAGTTCTCAGCCAAATAACATGAAAGCATCACTGAACCTTTGATTTGAATTTCTTCACCTCCATAAGCAACAAGTCTCGCAATACTGGCTACATTGAGCTGTTCGTTAGTTCTCACTTTAGTAAATGTGTCTACTGATATAACATTACACTTTAAACCAGTGTCTACTTTAAGCTCTGTGGATTTTCCATTAATCCGGACAGTACAAAACACCTTGCTTTTTGTTAATAAGTTCACTGCATCAACTCTTTTATCAAGCAGTGATACACCATCTACATAGAAAGGTGTCTGCCTCGGCTCTACTTGATCAACTTGCTTCTTTGTGTGACCTTTCTTTACAATTGTGTGAGGCTTACTTGATTTACAAAACTTTTGAAAGTGGTTCCATTTTTTACACTTGTAGCATTGCTGACTATATGCTAAGCACTTTTCTAGACTCATGATTTGCACAACAATTGCGACAGTTAACAATAACGCTGGACTTGGGTTTTGCTGATTCATGCTTGTACTGCATTGAGCTACAGAATACTCCTTTCTTAGAACTTGCTGGAAAGCTATGCCTCTTCCCTGGAAATCTCATAGCTGCCACTTGTTTGGGCCTACTTTTGTCTGCCACGTGTTATAAACTATCTACGTTTGCTCTGGAGCCAACTGAACTCATGCTCTTGTCACTTGCAAGCATAATAGTATGTTTTTCTGTCACCTCATGGATTTGACAAATCTCAGTGGCTTTACTCAACGTTAAACGACTGTCACAAAGTAACACCTTTCTCACAGCAACACTGTTAATACCACACACACGCCTGTCCTTTATCATCTCATCTTTTAAGTCACCAAACCAACATAGGTGCCGGAAGCTGTTGAAGATTGGGGGGGGGGGCAGAGGGTGAGAGGGGCACTTAGTGATCTAAAAAGGGCAATTTTTTATAAGTATTTACTACCACAACATAAGTTCACTTGGAGGACTTTTTAAGCTTAGCCAATTCCCTTTTGCTGTTTGATTCTTGAATTAACATCTTCTGATTGGTTTTACCTATCTCATGGCTGATAATTGTATATTAGCCCTAGTAAGAATAACTGATCATTCCATAGATAATTTGGACCCATATAAGGGATGTAGCATTTAGGAACTGCCTCTATCCATTAGTGGCATGAGGGGCAATCCTGGAGTACATTTTCCCATACCCATCCTTAGATCCAAGTTGCATTTGAATATGGATGGATGAGCTTTGTTTTATTTTTATGGATAGTCTATTCTGGAACAGTGGTAGCTTCTGTGGTATATATCCATCTCTCCACAACATTTAGTTTAGATAGCTGGACTGTATTTCTGATGTCATTTGACTTGCTGATGTTCAGTAGGTCCATCTGTATTAGGTCGGAGGATGCCTTGTATGCCAGACATGTCACCTCTAAGTATTCTGTAGGATACTAAGTAGTAATAAATCTTTGAGGTGGTCCATGCAAGACCTATTGTTTAGGACTTGGATCCTTTAAAGTAAGGTATCTCTGAAGGTATTTCAGTTGTTGCATGGGGCTGGACAGATACATGCCAAAGTGGGCATTATACAAAATGATTGACATAATGAGAGCTTTGTAAAGGGGGACAATAACATCTCTAGATCTAGTCACAATCAATTTGTTTATAAGCTGTGCAATATAAAAAAGGCTTTCTTATGACTCTGGGCACATGTTGGTCAAATGTTAGGTCACTGCACACACAAGTTCCCAAATGCTAAACAATTGGGTCAGTTTTCAGACGGCATTGTCATGATTTTGACACCAGTTATTGTTTGGGACAAACCTTCCTGCATGATGGTTAAGTCATTTGGGGATTCAATAACTGCTCCTAGCTTGCAGTCATCTCAAACTTAGCCGGCCAAAGCCCTTTAGTATTTCCTTTTACTTTTGAGATGTATATGCCAAACAGAAAATGTCTCAGCACCAAACCCTGGGAGACTCCATTGGTGACTGGTCTCTTTCCCTATTTTGATCTCCTGCATCCTGTGAGCAAGTTGGCAATCCAGCTAGTGAAGCAAGTGTTTGCTCCTCCTACATTATTCATCTTTTGTGCTACACCTGAGTTGGGGATTGTGTCAGAAGGCTTGGCCATGGCAAGGTAATGTGGTGTGAACTGTTTTACCTTCATCCATTGCTTTGGTAACAAGAGTAAAGCTTAAAATTTGCCCATGATTTTGAGCCTTTCACACTTTCCTCCGGGCTGTTTTCAAATGCATTTTTAGGGTCATGCATACATGTATGCATTCTTTGATTCACCTTCCTGATTGTATTAAATTATATTCCTTGTATAATACAGCACCAGTTGTTATACTGTGTTTTTAATTTGTAGTTTTGAACAGTCTTCTAGTTAGCAATGAAACAAAATTTATGAACCAATGACAAAACTACCCATTTCAGAAAATTTCAGCCATAAAAGGCCACTGAAACTTCTGTCATTACAATCCACCAATATCAGTGAATATGCAAAATCTCTGCATAAGTAAGTCATCTAAATAATTCCACATTAAAGGGATCTCTAACTAATGAAGAGGTTCCTGCTAGGAAACAACTTTCAGTATCAGTGATCCATCTGCACACTGTGTGAGTAGAACCCACAGCCTTCTGCATCAAAAGTAAGGCTACTACCTATTGTGCTACTAACAATGCCAACAGACTCTGAATAAGCAGCACTAAACTTCTCTTCCCCTGAAGCTCTCAGCAAATTTTTTTTATTCATTTATCATCTGTTTACCAAGAAAGTCCAAGTTGGAACAAAGCCAATTTTCAGCAGAGGCCCAGGGGAAATGCACCAGACGTATGTCTTTGTAACATGGGAGGAAATCAGGGCACCCAGAGGAAACCCACACAAACACAGGGAGGACATACGGACTCCACATGGAAGGCACCCCAGCCAAGAATCAAACCAAAAACCTCTTTCTGTGAGGCAACAACACTACCAATGCACCATCCACTTGACACAACTAAGTTTCTTAATTTCACAGCAGAAGAAATCTGGAAAAAGCCAAAGGCCCAAAACCATGGACACATTTTAAATATTGCTTGTATAATCTTAGAAGTTGCTAAAATAAATAGTATTTTGTGTTACCATGTGTTTCCAAAAAAAACTTAAAGGGCTATCATTATTTAAATAATTCCATTCTCCAGAAAACCACAAATTTTAAGAGTAACAGACTAAACCCCCTGGATCACAAGTGGTGGTGTGGGTAAAGAATGCAGGCTCCTGTACCTAAGGTACACGGTTTGATCCCAAGTAGTTCTAACCACCAGCCCTAAATAACTGGGGCATTTTACTTACACACACACACACACACACAAAAACGGACCTGCTCTAACGGCTCTGCATAAGCATAACGGAGCAAAAACGGACCTGCTCTGCATAACTCAAAAAGAAAGCATAACGGCTCTGCATAAGCATAACAGAGCAAAAACGGACCAGCTCTGCATAACTGAAAAAGAAAGCATTACTGCTCTGCATAAGCATAAGGGAGCATGGAGAAACAGATAAAATCTCTCCTTACCTCCGCCTAAACGGAGATTTCTTCTACTGGCGAAACACATAAAATCTCACACACAGCTTCCTACCAGCATAACGGAGCAAAAGCAGACCTGCTCTACATAAGTCAAAAAAGAAAGCATAATGGAGCATGGAAGAAACAGATAAAATCTCTCCTTATCTCAGCCTAAATGGTGTTTCCTTCTACTGGCGAAACACATAAAATCTCTTCCAGTAGTGGGATCAGAAATGCAACAGCAGGTTCGGCGCACTTTTGTGTTTGAATTTATGTCTCTGCCTATAGGTCAGTTGTAAAAGTGGGGGGGTGCTTCCTCCCCCTCGCTCTATGGTTCTGGCGCCTATGCAAACCAACACGTTTTAGCTTTGTTTCTCAGGTCAAGTTATATAAGCTGCAAATGTTTCTGATCTCTCGTGTAAAACAAATGCCTCTCTAATATTGGTTTGAGGGTTACACATTTCTCTGAACTTGCGCTTCAAACACTTGGGGTCTTCCCTTGATTCAGCCTGTACAACAATATGATGATTTTCACCTCCTCCTTCATATACTGCAGGTGCATACACAAATAAATGCACTCTTTTTATGGCCTCTGACCGATCTATGGTTTAGCAAAATGAATGCCCCAGTGCATGCATCTCTATCTGCATAAGCTAATTGTATAAAAATATTGTACTCTTGCTCAAATATTCCCCAGTTCTCCGCAATATTCTGATCACACACAAGTGGTAGCAGTTTTCAAAACCTGTCTGCCATATTAACATATACCAGTGAAGGATTTTGCAAATAAGCACAAACATATACTCATGTATGTATGCCAGAAACTTATGCCAGTATTTGTATCTGAATTTATTTGTTTTGGGCTTTTCGAAATAATGCTAATGAACAAAATCGTAGTACCTTTGAATAACTGGACTTTGAGAAATAAACTTCTTGGGTGGTTTAACGCTCTTTTAATATCACTTGAAAGGCTAAATGCTAAAGTCATTTATCATCATTTTGCCAAAGTCATTTATCATCATTTTAAGAAACATCTCAAACAACTTTACGATGTGAGTGAAATAAATTCTTGGGCACTGTAATATTCTTATAATATTGTTTTGCAAGAAATCACTTCTTATCAGTGTAAGAAGCATATCAAATAGCTGCACAATGCGAATAAACTGGACTTCTCTTGCCCAAAACTCAATAACATTTCGAAGTAGTTGCACTTTGTGAATAACTGCATACAGCACACTGAAATCTCCCCAAAATGATGGTACCTTGCTAGGCAACTCCTTACAGTGCAAGACCCACCCTGTAATGGCAACAGTTTGCAAACAGACACACCCAGCACAAGAAACTTTTTGAAATGGCTATACTTTGTCTGTATTTCATGAAATAGTTGCACTTCGCACACAAGAAACACATGCACAGTAATAAGCACACACTGTAAGCACTTTTACACACTCTGAGATACTTCAAATAACTTTAGTTATGCCCTTGATACAATACGAAGTCCTAGTTATGCCAAAACATAGCAGTTTGCCAAAACACGTGCAGTCGCCTTGCTTTATTTTTTTGCTTAATGTGCCCTTTTTGTTTTGCCTTATTATATTTGTTTTGCTAGTTTAAGCCCTTTTTATGACCAACGTACTTTTCTTGTGCTCGCTTTACTCTAAACATGCCCAGTTTTGCTTTGAACACACTCACTTTACTTTAAACATGCTTGTTTTATCTTTAAACATACTCATTTTGCTTTAAACATGCTAGTTTTGCTTTACTGTTAATTATTTCATCATATACCTTTGTTTTAAAGATTCTTTTTAGCCAAAAAACTTTTCGTGCCTTCTGCTTGCTCAGTAATGCAGTTTGTGCCCTTTGTAATGCCCCGTTTTATCTCTTTTATCAAATAAATAGTTTGTGCTACTTCTCATTACCTTTGATTTTTTCTGGCTCTTTTTGTGCTCGTTTTTCTTGGGTTTACCTTCACTGTTGTCTCTGCACCTCATGGCTCTGGATTTCATTCTCTTCAGTCCCACTTCTGACACCATGTCACTCTCCTACTTTGGACACAATAGAAGAGTCTTTGTGGGTTCTTTTCAAGCAGCTTTATTCTATACAAACACATTTGTATATAGGTTTACCAACTTTAACTTAAGTAACTTGTATACAAACTAACAACTGCGATCATGCATGCTCTCAGTGTGGCTGCTCTTACAAAATGGCACTAGGGAGTGCACGTGTCTGGAATTTATATGTGCACATACAGTCTTGACATGCTTCTTAAAGATATAACACACTTCGCTTGCAATCTGATCTACAGGAACATATGGTATATCTAATAGATCTGCGACAGAAGTGAAAACTGGCATCACCACAAGCTGGAGCTGCTATCTCCTATTTGCTGAAACATGAAAGCATCCTTTATGAGCCCTCCTTTCTGGGATCCCCTGCTATCTTCATCAGAGAATGACAGGTCTTTAAAATGTTTGAAGGAGAAAGGACATATCATTACTGTTGTGGGTGTAAAGTTTCATCACCATCCACAGCATTCCTGTTCCAGACCGCAGAGAAGACAGGAGAGGCCTTGGTTCTGAGAGACTGTTTAGGGCCCCCACAAGGCAAGCAGCAGCAGCAAAAGCAAAAGTATATATGTAATGGTCATTAACAGGGATGCTGATTCAAAGGTCAGGGTCCTTGGATGGTTCTGGGTAGAAATGGGCTACCCTAGGGTAGCCAGTACCAGTACAGACTCCCAAAGAAACAACCTCATGAAGGAGGTAGTTGGGGTATGTGCTCCCTTCTTGCAATGTTATGGTTGCTACTGATCAAAGATGTAGGGTTAGGGAGATGATACCCCAAAGTTATCTAATATTCTAACAATATTGTCTTCCCTTCCCATTCATTACCACTCCCAGTCTCTTCTCTTGCCAGAAATACTCCCCATCAGAAAAGAGCAAACAAACAAGAGAAACAAAACATAAAAGGTCACACCAGGCCAGTAAGAATGAGAATAATGTTACAGATTTGTTTTAGTTGCAAAAAAGCCTAAGCACCTTCTATAAGTTTTGGTCATAAGTGACTAATCACATTCATTTCCAGAGACATTTTGCATTCATTGTTTTCTCCCTCTTCAACTCAGAAGAGAATGGATGAGTTCTTTAGACCTTCAGAATATATACCTTCAAATCAAGATCAGGAAATTATCCAAAATGTCCTTCAGTTTTCATGCACGAGCAAGTCACTACTAGTTCAAGTCTTAACATCAGCACCCCAAGTATTGACAACATACATGGCAGCAGTGCCATGGCTATAAGGAATGGATTATTTCAATGCTTTGATAACGGGCTTCTTGTAGCTAACAACATAGTAATTTTCTGCTGCAACTGCACTGCGCTTTTCATTTCTTGGTCATCACTGTGAATTATGCAAAATCATGTTTGATGTCTGCATAACTCTTGACTTTCATTTTTTCTATGCACATTTTGCCCTTATACCTGTCAAACATCAAATCTTCTGTAATAAGACACACCCTTTCATTCCCTTTACCTGGGGATTGCATCCCATGTAATGGCAAAAACTGACCGGGGGGCATCAGTCAGGCAGCCTTAAGCCCTTGCTGGTATCCTGACAATGACAGTTTAAGTCCTAATCCTACATCTTGAGCATTGGTAATGATTGACCAGTGTCATTGTGGGGGCTTACAATGCCTTTCCTAATTGGATAAATGCTCCTGCATACCCATTATGAAGGCTACTGCACATCAGTGTTTGTTGAGCCTAATGTCCTGTCTCTCAGGCTGTGTATTTCCACCCCAACCTCTCCTATATGGGAATTGATGCAGTTTGAGGCCAGCTCCAGCCATCCCTTCCTCCATAATGGGCATGTCCATCTTTCCTTGCCAACACCATCAAGCACCTGAGCTGCTAATCAAACTCAAGACACCTGGGCTGCAGTCAAGGCTTTATCCCCCTATTTCACTGGTACTGGCTAAACTCTTTACTGTCATAAACTGTTCTCTAGATATCAAGATATGGCAGGCATTATCACATCTAGAATCATTTCAGACATCTGTTCTACAATCCCATAGACTGTTATAATTATTAGTCCTAGCCAGACTTTGGCTCAGGGCTCTAGGATTAATAGCTGGATTGAGGATGCACATAACAACAGTTCATTTAGTATTAAGAGTTTAAAGGCTGAGGGGCTGTAACTCACTAAATGCCTCAATAAAAACTTCAAGGGCTTATAAAAAGGCATCAGAAATGACAAATCCAACCAACTAACCTCTTATTGGGTGAGCCATTTGTGGATCCACCTGCCCAACATGATTTAAACCAGAGACACCTCCTTCTTTGGTTGAGTTGAATGTACCAATGGAGGAATAGCTTAATGATCTTAGTCAGAGTTGGAATCAGAGATCCACATTAATGTGGTAGATTTGAAAACAGTCTCTTTGGACATTGCAGCCATGGTTATCCTGGGGTCTAGTTTCTACTTATTGGAGGACACAGCAGATAAGGGCGGATGCATTTCTATACTTTTCCTATGTCAAAAAGCCATGTGGTTATGGGAAGGGGCAGTGTTAGACCAACAGAATTCTCTTAGTACTTCACCTTCCAGAAGAGATGAATTTTCTAGCATACAAAGGTTCATGTTGACTTTTGTGGCATGTAATTACTTGGTTTATTGTTTGCTGAAACATTATGGCTCAAGCTGCAGTTTTCTCAACTAATTACTGTTTGATTCCTATTGCAGTGATGTTTGCATGCTTGAAATATGTCTGTTATTTTATCTCCATTGTCAGCAGGTATCAGAGAAAATGTAATTTTTATGAATGTTTTCTTTGAGTTTGAGTGACAATACAGAGATAAGGGTGGTGTGCAGGATAATGGCCCCCTCATGTGGGCAAAGTGGCTAGATCCTCTGTAAAAATGCTTGCTTTATTGTTTGGGTGCTATTTGCACAAGGTCCACATATATTTAGAGGTTTTATTAACCTGAGTTAACACATTTTGTGGTTAGCTGCACCACAGGCTGCAGTTTATTCTCTTTGAAACTCAGTGCTTTGAGAATTTTAGCAGGCATTACATTGCAGTCTGTGCCAGTGTGGCTAGTCCAACAATTTTCTCTCATTCGTTCTCCAAATACAAAGACCAGGGATTCACTGACACAGTCTTGGTGAAAACTCTGTATGTATTCTCACATCTTCCCTCTGATGAGTAAGTTTGCTTGTAGGCTAGAAGTCTTAAGTTAACAGTGACCCTGACTAGTCCTTTCTTTTAAAAATAAACCTTATTTCCTTTTCTTCAAGATTTTCCTCTTATATAGCAATATATCTCTCTTATCATAAGTACCTGGTGACTCATCCGCATCTTTGTTCCTTCAGACTACTTCTTTTAGTCACCAGGTCATCAAATTTTTTGATAAAGTGGACTCCATTCTTACATCTTCACAAAAATATTGTGTTCAGAAGATGTACTGGGCTAAATGAAAGCATTTTCTTTCATCTTGCTATCTGTGAGATATGTTGATCTCATTCTTCAGTCATAGTCATAGTCATAGATTAGTACTAGGCTATCTACCTGTGTGGGCCATTTTAAGCCTAGCCAAGTATCTCTTGTGAGAGTCAAACCCTGCACCTTGTGTCTGTAAGGCATATACCTCAACCATTCCATCTCCTGAGTCCTTTTGTATTTTTCAGAAATAAGTTTCTTAGATTTGAGCCATTCCACTGTTAAAGTTCACCTAATGGAAATGTTCACCTTTCACACTGGTCAGGGTACATGTAAAGCACATAAGGCTTTTCTAAAAGAAACCTTCCTTCTTTGACCTTCAGTTAGGGAATCAGCCTATCACTGGGACATAAACTTTATGTTGGAAAAGATTGTCTTAATACCATTTGTGTATGTATCTTCTGCTAAGCTGTAGTTTTTTATGTTGAAAGACTCTCCTTTTGGTAGCAACAACCTCTCCCAAAAGGACTTCTGAGCTGTAGGCCTTACCATAATTTCTTCATAACCTTATCATATACAACTGTAGATAGGGTTTCCTTATATAGCAGTCTTTCCATCATAGCCTTAACTGCTACACGGTCAGATGTGAGCTATATTTTGCTCTTCTAGCTCTGCTCTAATAGTATTCATATCCAGAGGAAAATGTCACACAATATATCCACAGGCAACTCGAGTATGGCATAGTCCCAATATCTCAGAAAACATGACCGATTGTTTGTGTCTCTTTTTAAGAAAGAAGGGAGGGCAAGAAAGGTACTAAAGTGTTTTCAAAATGACTTTTTAAATAGCATTCTGCTTTATAATAACTATTGTAAATTGTTACAAGGTTGTCCCAGAACATATTCTGTCAGATCCATACATCCACAGTCTTTGTCCATAATGGCTTTTCAGACAATACATGTGCAGCAGCCACCTGGTCATCCTTGCGCACCACTGCTAAGAACTGACTGCTGGCTGTAAATTCCAGATCCAGGTCACCTCTGGAATGATGATCATCAAAAACATATTCCCATAGGACAGCCATCTAAGAGGATTGAGCTGAGGGCTCTGTCCTGCAGTTAAACTTTTTAAAGTCAGATACAAAATTATGGCTACTCACTATAATACTGTATTTATGATAGGAGTTCTGACTGCAGGAGGTGTCGTCAACCTACATCTCCTATCCTTCTTGTTCTTCCTCTTGTTTCAGAAACTCATACCACATACTGCAAGCTGTTCTTGGTCTAAATAATTCGGCATCTTTTTGATAGTCACCAGAAGCTAAAAAACGAAATTAGATGCATTTGCCTTTCTATACATCTTTGACAATATGTGGTGATCACATTACCAGGAGAGTCAAATCTAAATATTTTGTGAGTTATGCATCCAGTAAGTAAAGGAAATATAAAAAATATTTTTTTAAATCTTCATAGATTAAAAAAAACACAAATATTACTTTTACACATAAGAATAATCAATATATTGAAAATAAGAAACACCATGGTATTTAAATAAAAATCCTTTCCGTAAATATATGTATCTTTGAAAGGTTCCATGAACAGATATTGTAAGTAAGCTTGACATTAATAAATTAGTTTGTCAGCCATTTGAACCAGATTTCTTAACTTTACTGAACAGAGCAAAATGAGCTCACGTTATTTGGCTTATTTTTTGATTGAGGCCAGTATTACAATGAAAATGTCTTTGGGCACATGGTATGATAAGAATACAATCCTTAGGGCCTACGGAAAATTTGTGATTTGAATAGATTTAATTTGTTATGGCAGTCTGTTACTAGATATCTTAAATGTGGTTCTGAATTTAATACAGATAATGAATATGTTGTTTATATTTTAGAATACTCTGTATTAAAACAATATGTATGTAAAAACTGTCATAAAAGCTTCAGGCATACTCAGAGAGGACTGATTTTTAAATAGGTTTTCACCAGTTTCACCAAAGTTTGCATTCAAAACAGGAAAAAAATTGCACACTATTTAGTCCATAGTTTTAAAGAGCCTATAGTGGATGTTACCTCCCCTTTTACATAGAGAGGAGCACTTTCTCCTGTGGCCATTGTATTATGTCTCAATATATTATTAATGAATCATATATCATTAATGGTTGTACTTTTCAAAATGTAGGGAATTTCGCTTACACAAGCAAATAGGTGGTCTCTGTGCCTTGACTTGCTCTTGTGGTCTGGCACGCAGAAGGGAATCTAGCAGACAATTCAAACTTGGACCATGAGAACACTTAAGGACATTTTAAAGGCAACATTAATAGATCTGTTGCAACATATTGTACTGAATGTCATCCAGATTTTCTCTCTGGTTTAAAAACATCGATCTTACTACTAGATTATTGTTACGTTTAGGATGGTAGCAAAATTAAACATATTTTAGAATATAGGGAATCATTATTAATCATAAAATACAAATCTGTTGTACCTAGAGGTTTAAACTGAGAAATGAGTTGGGAGGTTCTGTTGTGATCTTCCCCTGGGATCTGCTTGCCTTCATATTTTATGCATTTTTCATGTTTCTTTTTGGTCTTTTAAGTGAATTCATCTTTTAATTGGTTATTTATTTAATTGCTTTTATGCTTGTTGTATTTAATGCTTGTTTTTCAGATATCCTGTAATATCTCAAAGGCCAGTGTAACTAATGTACCAGGATAGATTAAAACTATCTGAGCATTTCTTTATTTATTATAGATATTTTGATTAACTTGGGTGCTTTCTTGTTAAGTTTCTGTACGTTTGAGATTCACAGGGCCCTTCCTTTTTTCTCCTGAGCCCACAATGATAAAAGGCTGATATAGCCATAAATTGAGACTGCTGCATGCACTGTGGTTACCAGGAAAGCAGGTGGAAAAACAGAAACTTGTCATTGCCCGATAGAAGGTATGTTTCATATGAATCTAAGAAGGTTGTTTGAAATGGAGGTTTTCATAAGCAGACTGGCTAAAAAAGGAACGGATCTACACCCACTGGCTGATCTGTGATATAGAAATTGTCACTGTGGTTTAATTTGGCCCCATGATGGGACTGGTGGGGCAGAGGGCCTGGCCTGGAGAGTAATGGAGAACAGTGGACTTGTGTTTGTCTGTATAACTTTTCTGTGTATATGGATTCTTTCTTTATTATTTACTTGTTTATTGTTAAACATGTTTGGCTACACTTTTATTGCATATTTGTTTTATATTCAGTTTCTTTTCCAGTTATAATACTGATGCTGAAATTGAAAGGTGTTTTGAAAAACTAAGACGATTATAGTATGTTTTGAAGTTTTAATTTCCCTGTTCACTCAGTTTTTTCTGTATGACCTTACTTAGAAATTGATGACATGAAGGATACTAAGCATGACTTGCTATCGATAGAGTAGTTAGTTACTTACATTGTAGTTTCACTACTGCATTATAGCATATATTCATTTTGAATGAACTGTCTTCTTATGCAGCAGTTGTTAAGCTGTCATTTTAGAACCTAAGACATTCTTGTTGCTGTGATTAGCATGGAAATATAATAGCCTAGACACTAATTTAGGTAGTGAGGGTAGTGAGACATTGTTGGACCAGCCTTTCTGATGTAATTGCAGGAGTTTTCCACTCCAACAAAATTGTAGGGGCTGTACTTATCCAGAAAATAAATTGTTAAAAAAAGGAAAACAATAAACATATTGTTTTTGCAGCATAAGTCTGCATTTTCTGTTGTGTATGGTAGGAGGATGTATCTAACTCTAATTGCTTGTTTTTTGCCCTTGCTTTAAAAAGTGGTCGGTAGACACTTTAATCAGTATAATCTAAGTATGGCTATCAGTAGCCAGTATATGAATGGCCTTATAATGTAACCATGCCTGTGTGGAAAAATACTTTTTTTTCTTTGGAACAGTTCATATTTAATCTTGGAAATGTCTTTAATAAAATGAATTTATAAAAGTGGAAATAAAATGAGCATAATCATAAATGTACTACATTAGAACATTGAGGGTGGGATAGGTTACATGAGATCTCATTGAAGAAAACAATGTGAGATCCTTATGGGCTTTTACAAACTCTTGAATCAAGAAGTAGGTTGTATTATTTAATAAGAAGAAAGTATCTTTTCCTCAGAGAAGAAGAGCTAGCTTTGTAAATTTTATATATCCTTCCGATTTCCTATCACTGTTATTTTGAATGGGTTTTATTTAAGTCCTAATCTTTTCAGTACTTCTTGTCTCTGCATTTGCATTAGTGACAGGAAGTCTTATGCTAACAGCCTGTGAGAATGGCTTTCAATAAATAGCTTGTAGCTGCTGAAGAATCAGAAAATGCAAAGATACGTGGCATCTTGTATCTTAATCCAGTCTCATGGCACCAGGGCTGAGGGGCAAACATTTAATTATAATACGTGAATTTATATTTTAAAGTACGTGGTGTTATTAAACTGTAGTACAGTGATTCAGATTAGTGGTTTATATATCCATGCTGAAAATGTTAAGAAGAACTTCTCTACACATTGTTTTCCACATAAAAAATCCTTTATAATGTTTATTTTGTGCATAACATTAACCTTTTAGATTAATAATTAAGAGCTCAAAGTCAGTGTGAGTGCAGCTGGAGTTTGTATTCGTATCAGCATTCATTTTCATTTTTAATCATCAGATGTGTGGTATATAATTAGTACCCATAAAGGACGTCTATATGAAATATGACTCAATAAATGGACTTAATTGTGCTTCATTTAGGATCACTGCTTCTTTCCACTACTATGAGAGGTAACTTTTTATTTTAATATGGCCAAACCTTTTCATCACATTAAATGCAGTATATTGATTTGTATCTGTAAAATAGTTCCTCCAGTTGCTCCAGTTTCCTCCCACATCCCAAAGACTCTTGAATCAAGAAGTAGGTTGTATTATTTAATAAGAAGATTGGACACTCTAAATTGGCCCTAGGTGTGAGTGTGCCTTCTGTGGAAGGTTGGGAGCAGGGCTGGCAACTTGACACTGTAAAACTCCACTGCCAATCATTTTGCAGACCGTTGCTCTGCTGTGGCGACCCCTGACTGGGAAAAAGATGAAAGAAGAAGAAGACTGTTAGCTCATGGTTGTAACCACTATAAGATTAAAACTGTTTCAACATTTTTAGGTTTTGCAAATTAATAATTTTGCTCTGCGTTAAACAACATACTTCATGGTGTTAAAGATTTTTGAGCTTTCATTAATAACGGACTTTATTTAAGAATATTGCTTTATGAGCTTTTTGATGACAAATTTATCGGGAAATGTGATAAGTACATGATGTATACTAGAAATGTCTCTCTGATGCTTATGGAAGTAAATACATGCAAAATATGCATGTATTAAAAAAACTGAGAGTAAACCAGAAACCATTATTTAGTAAAATTAAAGAGACTGATACTAAGAAAAGTTAGTAGTACTAAAGATGTCAGCATTCCAGAGTATCACATTATATACTGCAATAATCCTCGAGTTACAGTTTGATACCTTGGTGTATCTCTGATGCTTATGGGAGTAAATACATGCAAAATATGCATGTATTAAAAAAACTGAGAGTAAACCAGAAAACATTATTTAGTAAAATTAAAGAGACTGATACTAAGAAAAGTTAGTAGTACTAAAGATGTCAGCATTCCAGAGTATCACATTATATACTGCAATAATCCTCGAGTTACAGTTTGATACCTTGGTGTATCTGTTCAGGACAGAAACAAATAAAGGTCCTGACCTTCAAATGATGTTCCTGATTTCACTTGCCAGACATGTTTAAAGATGTTTTTAATGGAGGTAAATAAAGTAACACCCTGTCACCTGTCAGGAATAATCATATTGATGCTGTAAGATTGTGGTGGGAAAGGAGTACACAGAATCGCTGCATGACTGTTGATGTTGCAGTTACACATAATTCGTATGAGCAACATAATCTCTTTCTCCCTGGGGAAGGACTGGGAGGAGTACATGAAGGCAATTAACATCAAGTTATAAAGAGAGTTTTGCTATGACTGCCTGTGGCTAAGACTGACGAAATCGGTCAATCACTGTTTGTTTAACTATGAAGAAATATTGGTACATAAGATAAAAGAAGAGTCAACAGTGCAGTAATGCAGCAATTAAATCATTTACATTTCTGAAGCTATACATTAATAAAACACGTAAGGAATCTCAAAAACTATCATGAAAAATACATACTGATAACAATCCACACTGGAGTAAATAATATGTTAGGTATCAGTCCTTATTTAGGATGAAGCAATATGTGGTGATCTGAACCAACACAATAACAGACATCGATAATGCCACATTTAATGGAATATTTCTATCCCCACAATACACAGATTAGACAAAATTCTATATACTTTGAGGCTGACTGATATATGATTATTAAAATAATACCATTCTCAAGAGCTGAAGGTTGATGAATTAAACTTAGATTGTTGAGTGAATGTCTTGTTATCATTGAAATTCTGTTGTAAGGTTTTAGTGTTTATATATATATATATATATATATATATATATATATATATATATATATATATATGAACAGCATTAAATATATTCTGCTTGTAAAATATATAACAAAGCAGCATAAAAATTTTATAGGCAGTAGCTATAAGAAGAAATACAAGTTATGCTGTGTAAGTGTTATGGGCTAGAATATAAAAAAAAATATATATATATATATATATATATATATATATATATATGAACACTCATGTTTTTTCCAAACTGAAGCAATTGAATTTCATGTTTTTTTTCCTCTAGAAAAATAGAAAATCCATTTTCATGGTCATTTGACAACTGGTAGTCACAGTGGTAACAGAGGTAGCAATCATCTGTGTATGAACTTGAGAAAAAATGCACAAAAACATTATTTTTAAATATGGCTTTCCCTTATCTTACAAAGGTTTTAAATGTATTAATTCTGAAGTCTCTCGTACCATCAAAGATTTTTTTTTGGATTCCATGAAAGACATGGCACAAGTAGGATGCAAAATGATAATATAATGTGTACTAAACAATTTACACACACACACACACACACACACACACACACACACACACACACACACACACACACACACACACACACACACGCATATCGATTAAAGAAAACTATTGCAAACCCATGCACCCTCATGTATATGAAAGGTTGTTGTGGATGTTCAGTGATGAAAACATTGCTTGATAATACTAACTGCTCACTTTTTTCAAGACAATGCCAGAAGAAGAAAAAGCACAATACTGATTTTTATATAAGAACATTGTGGTAGATAGAATGCACCTAGAGATACAATGCTTCTCAATTATTTTAAACGTGGATAGGAAATGATGGATGTCAGTGAACTGGAAGCTGTCAGCCAGTTCTGTTTACTCTGGACCATCCAACATTTTATCACGATTTCCACATGCCATTTTGCTGACAATAGGTCTTTACTTGTTGTTTGGGGAAACATATTTGACTCAAAGCAATACCTGTTTGCATTATTGCAAGATGTCAGCAGATGGCTGCCTAGGATAATCTCTGTTTGCTTTCTCATTATTTGTACTTACATACTTTGAGTATCATGAGCTTAATGGTTTACCATTATCGGTGATTTACTGCTGAGGAGCTGAAATCCTGGGTTTGAGGTGTAGCTTCTATTATTACATTATTCCTTTTTTTCTTGCTCTTCCAAAGAATTTCCAGTTGCAACATTCTATCGCTACTCCTTCAATGTCTTTGTTGTGTTACCAAGTGTAGTCACTCAAGTTTGGCAGTGCCAAAATTGTAATTTGATAGCTATGCTGTGATTTCCTGTTTTTGTGTTCAGCAGCTATTATACGTTTTTGGCAACCTTTTACTTCATTGGGGCCATATTAATGATTATTTTCAGTTTTCAGCTACAAAGAATGATTGCCTTTGGAGTGTACATAAATGTGGTTTAGTGCACTGGTATAATTTTGTGGGACTCTACTTAATTTTTATGAATTGTTTTAACACTGAGCAGAGTGGAGGAGGGCCATTGACTACATCTCTGATCTGAGATATATTACAATAAATATCCTGTTTTTTTGGCTTATTTATACTGGTTATTGCTTCTAGCAATTTATATATAGCACATTTTATTGCCTGCTGCATACTTTTTACTGTATTTTATTGCTATTAACTAATCTGCACTGGTAACTGATTTGTTTGCAGTTAAAAGCATTCTGTAGAGTCTCCTTGCTCCTTTATCTGTTTAAAAATTTTCATTTTGTGGCTCACTGCTGTGATAAAGATTTCTGTAGTGTTTACTGTCTAAAAGAGTGTAGGCTAATAGCTTTAGTATTGTTCCCCACCCATACTTAGTGGCTTTGCAGTTGCCCACCCCTACTGTAAATTTGATCTGGGACACTCCTCCCAGTCTAGTGTCATTAGCTCATTCTACCTAATACAGAGAGAACATCTGAGAAGGCCTTCTGTTCCTCCTTTCTCTCTTTCATTATAAAAAAAATTGCCTTAATCTCCTTGTGTTCTGACTGTGCTTCTCAAACATTTTGGAAATATAGAGTATATTTTAGTGCATTTATTAAAACTGTATTTGCCTTAATATTGCTACAACTCAAGTACTCTAGGTTGCACTGCACCTGAATTGTTTAAGTGTGTTTTAGCTGCTTTTCTGTATATATAGACTTCTCTGTATATGTAGACTACCTACTTATTCTACTGTATTACAGCCTCTTAAATAGTTTTCAGTTGTGCACTTGTCTTGCTTCATTTAAAAAGTTTTAAATTGCTAATTTTGTAGAGTTTTAATTGCATTTACTGTTTAGGGATACACACTCAAGTGTGTTAGCCTTTTATGTTTTTATTTACTGTATTATTGCATTGTTTAGCCTGTTTTAACGAAAAAAAAGCAAAAAAAAAAAAATACTATCTTGTTTGCTCGTTTCCCACCTTTCCTAGCTAGTATAGTCAAGATCCCAGGCTTTGCTTGTCTCAGAACTTTATTTTCTGTGTTCAGAGCTATCCGGACCTTCCTGTGGTGGAGGGAAGTCCTACTGCTTACTGGTGAGAGTGGTGAGCATTGTACTGACTGTCTAACACTGGAGGGGTGGTTTCTGGTTCTGAAATTGTAGTTTTGTTGGTCTTTTTGGGCTGATTTCTATCCTTTTCAACTTTATGGCTTAAAAACGCATCTGTTTGCGCATTTTTCACATCGTGCAGCACTGCAGGGCTACGGTTGAACTATTCCAGGTGTCAGAGGGTCTGCTCTTCAAGTTTTCCCTTAAAACTAGCTGGTTTCTCAGTAGTGGCACTAAAATCTGAACCCCTGTTACTAGCACTTGCTCTAGAACCTGCTGGAAAGCACTAGGGAGCCTTAAACTGATACAAGCACTCAACTCTCCTTGTCAATAAGGAGAAATTAATCGTAGGCACTAAACAGCCTATAATTGCAAAGTACCTTGCAAAGGTAAGGGAAAACAGCTCTTGTACTTTACAAAAAGTACCTAAACAGGCATGTCCAAGGGTCAGCTTCCGGTGATTTCTCCTGTCCATCTGGTGAATCTGGGCATACTGGGGCAATGTAGCAACTGCCTCATGTGCACAGACAATCCTCTCCTCCTACCACCCAACACTACAATCTGCGAGAGATGCACTTACATAGCCAAACTGGAAGCAAAGCTCTCTCCAGCCAAGATTGTGCTAGACAGTCAAGAGGAGAAGGTTAACACCTGCACTACATGTCAAGCAACACATAGCCCTTCAAAACCCACACCATCAACACCCACACATAGCAACACTAAGCCCACATATGCAGAGGCCCTTAACATTAACCTGCCCAAGCAGCAAGGAACTCCGAAGCTGAAACGCAAACAAACACCAGTCACAACCAAAGTGACACATAGCTCACAACACCAGTGTGCCACCCAACAACAGATACACTAGACAATCTCGATGTACTGAAATGTCGAAATTCAGTACGTCGAGACCGAATAGTGGAAAGTGCAGTTAACCAAAACTACACTATGCCGAATCCACAAAGTGTCGAATCTGCCGTTATCATGGTGTCGGATTCGTGATGTGTGGTGTGGTTTGTGGATTTATCTGGGGTTTCAGGTAAGTGTTGTGTGTTTGAACATAATGTGTAGGGATTTTAGTGTGTGTGAATGTGTGCGGTGGTGTTTGTTGTTTGTTTGTGTGTTTAGTGTGACCTCGGAGTTAGAATATATAAGTAGGGGGGTGGGGCAGCCCCATGTAGGTGCAGGGGCTTGCCCTGCTTAAAGGTAGGTTAAGTGTGTTTGTGTGTGTTGTTATGTTTATTTAAGTTAGGTAGGTGTATGTGTGTGTGTGATTATGGCCTGGTTTGTGTGTGTGTGTGTGTGTGTGTGTGTGTGTGTGTGTGTGTGTGTGTGTGTGTGTGTGTGAATGGTCGCGATTGTAGTGTTCGTGATTGTGGGTTTTCGTGTATGTGGTTTTTTGACTATTCAGTCTCAAAATACTGAAATTCGACATTTCAGTATTTCGAGATTGTATAGTGAATCACCAACAACAGCCCCTAAGACAAGACAATGTACCCAACACTTTAGTCATAGGTGACTCTATAGTCAGGCACACTGATGTCCCACTCGCCAGGCTGAACAAGGAGAAAATTACGGTCAGCTGCCTGTCGGGTGCCAGGATCCACCACATAATGCATGCACTCAAGTCATTCCACAACAAGTACAAATATGACTCTGTCATTGTCCATGTTGGAGTGAATGACTTGAGACATACCTCTCTGGACTACATGAAAAAAGACATGGAAGACCTTTCGGATCATGTGGCCCAGGCAGGTATGACCCTAGCCCTGAGTAGCATCCTGCCTTCGCCCAGAATAATACCACAGTATAAGGACAAAATGATTGACTTCAACAGTTGGCTAAGCTTCTGGTGTCATTCAAAGGGGATCCAGTATCTGTCTGCCTGGGAAGACATGATCGACAAACCACGTTGCTTTGCCAGAGATGGTCTGCACCTGTCACCACTAAGATTCAGGTTACTGGCTAAAGCTCTTGCCATCCCTATAGTGCCTTTTTTAGTCAAGGTTCAAAGGACAAAACCACCACCGTAACAGAAACAAGCACGCAAAATTTTAAGGTAATGCTACTCAATGCTAGAAGTCTAAACCTCAAAAATGCACTCTCTCAAGGCAGTCCTAAAAATGGAAAACATCGATATCTGTGCAGTAACTGAGACCTGGTTCAAGGCTCCAGAGAGCACCCCTGCAATACCAGGCTACAACTCTTACCACGCTTTTCGGCCACCAAACCAAGACCGAAACACTAAAGGTGAAGGAGTGTCTATATTCACCAAGGATATTTACACCACCAGGCTAGTTGCCCAACATAATGCATCTGAAATTCTCCAGGTGCAACTAACAATAGGTAAGACAGCAATCCAAATTGTAGCTTGCTACAGATCCCCCACCATGCCCCAAGATTCTCACTACACCTTTCTAAACATACTGGAAAATATCAAGATACAACCAAACCTGCCATTAACTGGGAAAACTGCTTGGGTACCAACACCTTTTCCCAATGGTTCTTGGAATTCATAAATTCATAAATTCCAACACCCTGGATCAACTAATCCATTGTCCCACCAGGGGTACCAATATCCTAGACCTAGTCATTACAAACATGGGAGATAGATGCTGCACACCAGTGGTCACCCCCTCATTGGTCGGGTCTGACCATAAGCAAATCACGCTTGACATCCACATCCCACCCCCCAGTAAGGAAACCTCCGTAAAAAATTTCTCCAAAGACAACTTCATGCTACTCAAGTCAAAAGTGACAAACTTCATGGCACCCATGCAGATTGGATCTGAAAGTTCGACTGCTGAATCCTACACTAAGGCACTGTACGAGCACATCCACTCGTGCATGAATTGTGCCATCCCAAATAGAACCAAGACACTCTCCTCCAAAAAAGGAAGCCAATCTGGCAGTCCCCTGCCATAAACAAACTATACAACAGAAGGAAGAAACTGTTACAGAAAAGAGGAAAATCCCAGATGCAAAAAACTCCCTTACCAGCCTCAGTAAGAAGCTGAGATCCCTCATAAAATCCTCCAAAGCTAGTTACGAAAATAAAATTGCCAAAGCTTCCAAAGACAACCACAAGGCATTCTATTGTTATGTCAAGAATTTAAATGGCAATGCTCAGATCTGCTCTGAGCTACAACAGAATGGCATTAAATATACTGATCCCAAGGATAGTATCCTGGCAGATCAATTTAGTGCCAACTTCACCCCCCTCACCCCCTAAAGGGCCTATCTCAATACCAAAAGATTGCCAAATTCTGGTAATCATGGCCACACAGGTAGAAACTGCACTCTCCAAAGCTAAGAATACAGCATCCATGGGACCAGATGACATCCCGGGCTGTGTACTACATGAACTACAAAATAAACTGGCACCTCACCTAAGTGTCATGTTTAATCATAACCTCACCTCAGGCTTCGTGACCACTGAGTGGCGCACAGCTACAGTTATCCCACTCCACAAGGGGGGATCCACCTTGGATCCCGGGAACTGGTGTCTATATTACGTTATCGAAATTTTACTACATCGAATCAATAAATGTTGAACTTTATTGATCGAAGTAGTAAAATATCAAATAATGTAAAAAATAAATAAATCAATAAAAAAAACCTAACTAGCGTAGGCAGGGGGGCAAGTCCCCCTGCACCCCACACGTGAGGGGCTGCGCCCACCAAACCCACCCTACTTAAATATACCAACTCCGAGACTGCACTACATTGAGGTAAATGGAAATCTCCCCCTTATGGAGATTTCTGTTTACCTGCATGATGTTCTGAACTTTCGACATTGTCGTGCCGACAATATCATATTTGATATTGTCAGCTTACGACAATGTGAACTAGACCCAGGAACTGCCGTCTCACCAGTCTGACGAGCCTGATCTGCAAGGGCATGGAACGCATTATCATGGAACTCATAAACAAAGATATTGGCAACCTTTAAATACTGGACCGCACCCAGTTTGGGTTCGTGAAGGGCCGATCTTGTCTCCTGAACCTGATTGACTTCTTCAAATCAGTCTCCAGAGCTGTGGGCGAGGGTAAGGCAGTCCACACAGCCTATCTGGACCTTGCCAAGGCCTTTGCCACCACCCTCACTCTGGAATCATCCCTGCGTCACTCGATGGGTTGCCAACTGGCTTACTGACAGAACCCAGACTGTAAAAGTAGCCGACTCCATATCCAGCTCCAGACAAGTGACAAGTGGAGTACCTTAGGGTTCAGTCCTGGGACCACTCTTGTTTGGCATCTACTTCTCTGAAGTACAGGCCAACTCTAAGGGACTCTGGCTAACAAAGTTCGCAGATGACTGCAAACTGGATGCCATTATTGAATCCCCAAATGATGTGGATATTCTACAAAAGGACCTTACAGAAACAGATGCTTGATGCCAGAGCCATGGGCTCAAGCTTAATGCCAAGAAATGTATAGTTATCTCCTTTGGGAAAAACCATGTACCCATGAATTACCACATAGGTGGCAGTACACTAAACACCGAAAGTGTGATGAGAGACTTAGAGACACAGGTGGACAGTGGTCTCACCTTCGATAACCACATCACCGCAACAGTCAGGAAATCCTTCTGTGTGGCACACATCACTAAAGGCTTTTCATCCAGAAAAATGGAGGTCATTGTCCCACTGTACTCATCCCTCATTAGACCAATTATAGAGTACAACGCCCTGTTTGGTATGTACCTCAGAAGACATCTGCACCAGCTGGAAAGGCCACAGAAATACCTCATTAAAAGAATCACAGGCCTAAAGCAGATGCCTTATGCTGACCGTCTAAAAAAACCCCGAGCTATACTCTGTGGCGTATCGTCTACTCAGAGGCAATCTACTCAGAGTCAATCTCTGCTTAACATACACGGCCATGTCAAACCCTGAGCTGTTGGACATGCTCCACTTAAAGAAATCCTAATCCCTCAGAGCCACATGCTCTAGGGATCTAAACCTTGTCATCACAATGAACAAAACATGCTGGAGGGATAGGTTCCTGACACAGAGACTCCCCATACTCTGGAATAGACTGCCCATACATGTCAAGCAGAGCGCCTCCTTGGCCCTCTTCAAAAGGAACCTTGATGATTGGATGGGAGATAGGAAATTCACCCCGGGGATCATGTCAGTCGCCCTGTTAGACAGGAGTCCAGGGAAGTAAATACTGTGGGAAGAAATATCCAGGGAATTGTTATGGCTAGGCTTGTATAGGCCCTAGGGCCAATAGCCTAGTACCAACCTATGAACCTATGTGTGACAAAACATCCAATAAAAACACATTCATCATATTAGTCATATTTTAAAAAACTCTATATAGAATCACTTTAAAACATTTTAATAATACCAAACCATAATGAAATTATTTTCAAACGTAATGTTGATGCACTCTGTTTTAATGCATCCTGTTGTAGAATCATTCATACCAGCATGTGAAATAACCTTTAACTTAATCTGCCATTGTAATTCTATTTTTTCCCAAAATGCTTTCAAAGTCTCCCCAATATCAAGATCATCATGGTCCAAGGCTAAAAACGTTCAAAAAACAGTGCAGGTTAGAGAATGTCTAAAATGATAATTTTCAGTGGCTTTCTTTTTCATTGCATATATTTATTTACTGGATGTGGTTGTCATTTGATGTGTTAAAACTCTGTGTAAATGGTGTTGTCTGCTTCTATTCTTTGCACCGATGAAGTCCCAGTTTTATCTGGGAATGTTGAAACTAACTAACATAGATTAGAAGGCTTTACATATTCTGAAGATATTGTTGTCCTCATCTTGTCAGCATTTTAGTAGTTTTCATTTTATACTGACAAGACCATTTGCCATAATCTTTTTTAGGATTTCCATTACAACTTGAGTGAAGCTGATGGATAGACAGTCACAGAGAGTAATTTATGGTGTTATTGAAATTATCCATCTGCCAAGTTAGAATGAAGTGCTTTAGAAGTAAGAGAAGCAGTGGTTTCCTTTACAATGCTCACTGAGCCAAGGCTTGGTTTGTGGTATCATTGACTGGAGTTCAGTTGTATGCACAAAACGACTGTAGTTGTGATGCCTTCCTGTTCCTATCTAAATGGCTATGGGAAGTGTCTCTCTTCTTTCAATATACTGGTGTCCATCTGGAAGCAATCTAGATTTAAGAGTGTCTTAAATAAATAATCCAACACCTTGCGATCATTGCCCTGTCCTGTTGTTTATGTAGATGATACATCCAGAGAAGTAAAAGTTACCATCTATTAGATATGTCTTATGTCATGATTCTGACATGGTTTATGCTATGTGACAACTTTACTTAATAATCCATGCTTGGAGTTCAATCATTTTGTTATCTGTTCCTCTGGTATTGATGGATAAAAAAGGAAAACAAAGTTGACCTTCTCCGGACCCACCTTTGCCATCTGCCACAAGTAAAATTAGCATCCTAAAACAACTTTCCACAATATAAAATGTGAGGAAAAATACTACATTTGTTCAGAGGAGGTTTAAGTGGAGCAGGCTGATTGTAAATGCTGAGTATTGTCATGGTGCTAGAAAAGGTATTATTTTCTAAATTAATATTATTAAAAACCTTTAGACACAAAATGCTGATTACAGGGCTTTATGAAAGAATAAAGGAAGTAGCTTACTGGAGTAAAGTATGAGTTTATTGTCAGTGTAGTTGAACAAAGGGACAATTCTACCAAAGTGTGTTTATGTATGTTCTTGACCCAAATCATGCCAGCATAAATGAATTAAGAGAAGAATGAGGGCTTAGAAATGGGAGTCCAGTATGCAATATAGAAACATGTTTTGGTCCATATGCCTTTTAGCTGACCATCAGCTATGTCTTTACTCCCATAGCTCCGCCCTTCCCCTGATACTCCCTGATGGGAAGGAAAGTGATTGTGTATAGCAGCTTACTGCCTTTATTATCCCTGGGTGAGGCTATCCTTACAGACTAAGGAGGGTATTGAGTGGAGAACAGCTGGTAGCATCATATTGCTTGATAAGGTGTCCTGCATTTTCTAAGCCCCATCCCTAGTATGTTAATGCATCACTCTGGATGCTGAGTGGGGCCATTAGGTTTGCTCTTTGAAGATGTGACTACTATAGCCCTTTTACACTTGATCCATCCACTCATCCAGCCCACTGATCTCTTTGATTCCTGGCTGCCACCAGAACCCAGTGAGAGATTCGCCTTAGCCAACATATTCTGTTCAGCAGGATAGGGATTCCTATCCTACCTGCCACTAAGTGAGACACCTGAGCAAGTAATTGAACTTAGGTCACCCTAATTCCTCTATGACAGCAAAGTGGATTTTGAGACATAGAAAATCTTTTGCTGAATAGGTTTTTAGGTGACCTAATAACATTCTTGTATGTACTCTATACTCAGAGGACAATTTCCATCGAAAAGTGAAGAAATGTTCTTTGATCAGTTGACTAAACTTTTGAACATGCAAAAGAATTTCGAAACAAAAGATTCATGTACCATAACTGAAGCTCCTTTAAATTTAATATGTGATTGACTAATGAGAAGAAGTGGGTTGTGTGTAACAGAAGAATCCCACAGCAGCAAAGATGAATTTAAGATATTATCATATGTAGTTCTATTTGAAATAAACCCCATTTGGTCTTGATGAATCATGGCTAGGAAAAGTTTAGTTAATCTATTGGCCAAAATAACCATAAACAATATATATAATCATGGTTTAAGGTAGATATGGGTCTATAGGACCCTACCAAAGCTGGGTCCTTACCAGGTTTTGGAATTACTCTTTTAACTGCATCCTTGCAGATGAGACTAGGATGCCCTTCCTCTAAATTCTAGTCAGCTATCAATGTAATGATGCTAATGAATGCCTGCTTTCCCTGTTGATAGATCTACTGGTATTCCATCATAGCCTGGGGACTACACCTTCACCATTTTCTCCAAGGCTAGGTTAACCTCTTTTACAGTAGTGGGAGATATCAGAGAGCAGGTATCCTCCAAGCTAAGCTTTGCATGGAGTACATATGACAAATATTCATTTTGAATATCTTGATTGGAAGTCATTCTCTGCTCCTTTTGTATACATTTTAAAATAATAACATGCAAATGCTTCCATGACATCCTCCGGTTTTATAGTTAGGAGTCCTGTCTCGGGGTGTCTCACTTGAATAACTTGTCAATCAACTGCTTGCCTTTTTAATTGTAAAGCTAAATATATTTGGTTTGCAGGGGTGCACTCAAACTCCCTCACCTTAAGAACTTTTCAAGCTTCTTCTAACTTATAGTCTAAAAACGAGACTCTTTTCTGTCTAGTTGCCCACGCTTTCTCCTTGCTGCCTGGAACCTGCTTAATAGCTTATACCTGATACATCAGCAACTGCTCTTGCAGAGCACTTACTTTGCTATTCATCTCCCTTTTTCTTATCTCCATAGAGTCTTTTAAGTACCACGCTAACTTGCCTTATAATTATACCAGACCAAAGGAGCCGCTTAATTTGGTGTCTGATGTAGTTCTCCCTACCTATCATAGTGCGCCACCAATCCGGTATTACATCTGTCACCCTTGCAAAGGATGAGGGTGTCCCACCAGTACTTGTTTGAGACTCTTACTTCTAATTAGATTATTAATTTCAGTGGTGCATGATCTGAGATGAGGATAGAAAATGTCAGCAAGTCACTGGCCTAATGGGCCAGAGCTCTCATGATAAAAAAAAAAAACAAACAAAAAAAAAAAAAACTTGTCAATCCTTGAATAAGTCTTGTATCTAGAGGTGTAACATGTAGTCTGTTGCCTTGCACTTCAAATACCTATGGACATTTACTATCCCAAACATTGTGAGGTATTTATTTAATAACTTCCCCAGAGATGTCGCCCTCTCCTTTTGAGGACCTGAACTGGTCTCCTGCAATGTTAGTGTTCAATTGAAATCTCCATCCCATTCTCCCAGGCCCTCCAGAAAACAACTCCGCTGTCTTATTAGCCTCAGCACAACAGTGACACTCACCCTTGTTGGAAAGTATATGTTATTAGATGAAACAAGCATACCAAAGAAGCACTTAATCATTAGATATTTACTCTCTGGGTAAATTCTGGAGTCCAATACCTGAAAGGGGGTTCCTCTTCAAATTAATGTTATGACTTCCATTCACCTACTTGATTGACAAAAAGGGAAAAAATTGGTAGGAATGTTTGATCAAGACCAAGTGATTCCTGTTAGTTGAATGAGTCTCAAAAGTTGGTTTATATATATTTATAGATATAAAAACCCTCACAATTTTCTTCACTTCTGTCAGGCCATTAACATTTCAAAAAATAATATTGCATTGGACATTTTCCCATCTTTGTAGTGTTCCCATATTTACCATTCCTACTACAACACAGTATTTTACATCATGTCCATATAAAATGTAGAACAACCCAGAGCATACCATTCCCTGCTGACTTTTAAATATATCTTTAAAAACTGGTAACTACTTGTATCTGATGATAGATATAGGTCAGTACTTGGTAATGTACCTAAGTTTTGCTATAAGAGCAATAGATCAATAAACAGTTGCTGTGTTATAAATCCACTAATAAGAAGGTCTCTGTCTCTGATAAATGTGGTACATTTCCATGAAGAGACTGCAACATGTGCAAATATATTCATAGCAGTGATTCTTATGTACATCCCGTGAGCAAGAAGAGCTATGTCTTTCATTTTTATGCAAATTGCAGAAGTCAAAATCTAGTATATTTTCATTCTGTGTGAAATGTGAATCCTACTATTTAGGTAAAACAAACAGATGTTTGCAAGACAGAATTAGAGAACATTTAAATAACATCAGGAAGAATGATGTTGGAAATGCACTGTATAAAAATGTTCTAGAGAATGACACCAGTAGTACTTTTACATTTTTAGTTTTGGAATTACTTACACCTAGCAATAAAAAAGGCGATCTAAGGAATAAAACAGAATGTAAAGAGATGAAGTGGATTCTAGAATTACATGCAGACGGTAGGAAGGGACTTAATGGAATTGTCATTTTAAGGCCAATTCTTAGGTCACGTGACTTGGTGAGGTAACTGTGTTTAAAAGATGGTTTGTTTGTAACAGTTTTTAGATCTGATGAAGTGCCTGTTTAGAAAGGTGTGAAAGTGCTTATCTGTGTTTTAACCTTGCTTTTATGGTTTTTATTTTCTTTTTTTGAATAAAATCCATGATTTTATACAGCAACTACCGTGACTGACTGGTTGGATTTACTTCTGTTTATATATTTAAAGCCATTTGTCATAAGCAAAAATAAATAAATACCTACATACATAAATGCATAAAGTTCAGGATTGTTAATTAGAAGTATACCACAGTAATATGTGTGAACTACAACTAAAGCATACTAACCTGGTGAAGAAAAGATACTTCAGTCATTAAAGTGTCTCTTATTGGCAGAAACCTTAGTTGATATGCAAAGCCATGGAATTAATTATCATGGAAATGATCAACAAGAACACTGGCAACATACAAACACTGCACCCAACCCAGTTTTGCTTTAAGGGAAGGTTTTGCCTACTCAACCTAGTAGACTTCTTCGAGAGGATCACCAAGGCTATGGATGAGAGGAAAATGGTGCATACTGACCTGACCAGGGCATTCTATATCAAAATAGTAAGAAAATCATTCTATGTCACCCAACTGATAAAGAAGCGTATGGCATCCAGGTCCAAGTAAGTTATAGTACCACTCCACTCAGCCTTTATCAGACCCATCATTGAGTACAATTCCCCTTTAGGCATGTACATAACCAGGCACTTGGAACAGCTGGAGAGCCTTCAGAAAATTGCACTTTATTCAGCTACTTTTACTGTATGTGTGCTTCTACCTTGTTTATTACTTTATTTAGCTCCTTGCTACATGTTCTTAAAGTGTACCGTTGGATTTAATTTGCTGCATTTATTACTGCTTGTTAATAGCCTGTTTAAATTTTAACTGTTACTCTAAGCATGTAAATTTTGATTTAAGAACTTGGCCTTCAAACTAGTTGTCTTATATAAGGAAGGTTTGTGGTCTACACTCTTGTGGGAGGAGAGGGCAGCCTCTGCCCATCTGAGCTGGGAATTGCTGCTGAAGGCTTACTGTGCCTGCTATTCTAAGTGTATTTGGCTGATTTAAGCAGTTGGCCACCAAACCTTTTATTTTACATTAGGAATGTTTGTGCTCTATACTCTCGTGGCAAGAGAAGATAGCCTACACCCTTCTGGGCTGGGAATTGCTTGCTGAAGGCTTATTGTGTTAGTTATTCTAAAAGTGTCTTAATTCTTATTTAAGCACTTGGACTCCAAACAAGTTATTTTACATTAGGAAGGTTTGTGGTCTATACTCTTGTGGCAGGAGAAGATAGCCTACACCCTTCTGGGCTGGGACTTGCTGGTTGAAGGCTTATTGTATCCATTATTCTAAAAGTGCCTTACTTGGGCTCCAAACCGCTATTTTACATTAAGAAGGTCTGTGGTCTACGCTCTTGTGGGAAGAGAGGGTATCCTTCATCCTTCTAAGCTAGGACTTGCTGGTGAGGGTTTATTGTACCTGTTATTCTAAGTATTTTTGTTCTGGTCTGTGGTCTGCACTCTTGTGGCATTACAGTGTAGACAAGTTTTTTAACCGCTCATGGCTGAGTGGTGCTCACCAAGTTGCTTGTCTTATTGACTTGTTTAATATTTAGGTTTTCCTCAATCCTCCCTATTAGATTAGTGGCCATGAATATCACTTCCTGACTCTCTCTGTGGCCAGTCTGGTTGAGATGGGGATTCTCAGGCATTGTAGCAATTGCCTCATTTACACTGACAACCCATTTATTCTTAATCAGATAGTGCATGCGAGAGGTGTAAATACACTTTAACACTGATGGCAAAACTCTCTCATACAACCAAATGAATCCTATAGAGGTTGTCAGTGACACTAGCACCATGCCTACTGCACAGGGTAAAGACCCTACACATAAAACTACTTATGCTGAGGCACTTATTGGTAACCTTCTAAAACACTAAGACCTCCTGCACAGTACAGTCAAAGAAAGGGTCCTCAGCCATCACATAAACACTTCTTTAAAACACCACCTGCAGCCACACATAGTAACACTGTATGCAATGCCTCCACTGCTAATCCTTTAAATCAAACCACCACACAGCCAAATTTCCTGGTCATTGGTTATTCTGTGGTGAGGCACACTGATGTCCCCCTCACCAGACTGAGTAAGGTGAGAGTTACAATTAGCTGCCTTTCCAGGGCTATGATCCATCAAATCACACAGGCAGTCATTGAACCACAAGCACCAGTAGGAATCTGTCATAGTCCATGTAGGTGTTAATGACCTGAGACATACCTCCCTTGATTATGTGAAGTGAGACTTGATCAAGCTCCTGATTATGTGTCTCAGGTAGGTATGAGCCTGGCACTGAGCAGCATACTACCTTCTCCAAGGATGATGCTATATTACTAACAGAAAATGATTGATTTTAACATTGGATTAGCTTCTGGTGTCAAACCAGGTGGGTACAATATTTGATGATCTGGGAAGATATGGTTGACAGACCACGCTGCCAGGGATGGTCTGCACTTATCTCCTCTAGGCTTTCGGATATTGACAAAGTCCTTTTCCACCCCATAGTGCTCTTTTTAGGCCATGCTAAACTGATAAACCTACTGACTTAACTAAACTTATAAAGGAATATCTGAAGCTGGTACTGCTTAATTCTAGAAGTCTTAACAAGAAACTCCACTCCCTGCAAGCCTTCCTCTCCCTGGTGAGTGTAGAGATCTGTGTAGTAACAGAGACATGGTTTAAAGTCACTGAAAGTACCCCAGCAATGCAGGATTATAATATCTTTCACACCTTTAGACCACCTACTGCATAGAAGGGAACTAAAGGTAGAGGAGTGTCAGTCTATATTAAGACCAATCTCACTTTCAGACTAGTTAAAGCGTATGACCCACTGGAACTCATACATGTGCAACTCACCATAAACAGGGTGTCATACCATATCCTTGCAACATATATGTTCCCCCCTCCATGTCCCAAGAAACCCATACTACTTATCTCAATGTACTACAGTCCTTCACTGTTCAACCCAGTATGATATTCATGGGTGATCTCAACTACCCCTCTATAGACTGGGGATCCTACACCACTTCTAATGCACAAGCCCTAACATCTTGGAACAGTTGGTCCATTCTAGTCGCCTTAGAAAGTCCCGTTCTAACTCCAAGCACATACCATGGTTTACCAATGATACCACACAGCTCCACAAACAGAGAGACAGAGCCTGGTCCCTATACCACAAGGACAAAAATCAAGAATCTCTTCTTACTTACCATCAATTACACAACCTTGCCAAAAAACAAATCAGGCACAACAAAAAGCTATACTATACAACAATGCAACAAAAACACCAAACATTTTGTGCAGCCATCAAACAACTACTAAAGTCTGAGCAGATCACAACCCCAGCTCCAACCGCAACAAATTCCACAGATAGCATTGCCTCACAATTTAATTCATACTTTATCAGCTCTATATTCTCACTAGTAAAAAACAGCAGCAATAACCCCCTATCTATTCCTAACGAATTAGACAGAACCCTCAATTCCTATTTCAATTAAACCATTTCAAACTAATACCATCAAAAACATCTTTCCAAACTTAAGCCCTCCTCCCTTGCAGCTGACCAACTCCACAATGAATTTCTAAAGCTACTAGCAGATGCCATCTCCTACCCTATATCTCTCTCCTAATAAAGCATTCCATTGCTGAGCAGTACATTCCCAAACTCTGGAAAGTCTCTTATATTATCCCTCTTCACAAAGGTGGCTCCTTTACTGAGTTCTCAAACTGCAGGCCAATTGTCCTCCTCCCTCCAATAGCCAAGATTCTTGAAAAATGCATACACAGACAACTCCTTGACTATCTACTAAACAATAATCTCATATCTGCATTTCAACATGGCTTCAGACCTAAACACAATACAACAACTGCCCTTGTTAGTTTTACAAATTCAATCAATCAGCTTAGAAATGACAACCAGCTTATCTTGTCTTTCTTGATATGTCTAAGGCCTTTGATACAGCATCCCACCAAAAGCTACTAAATGAGCCAGCTTCCTTAAATCTAACCCAGCCAGCCTTCTTCTGGTTTCTCAGCTACTTAACTGACCGCCAATAGGCAGTTAAGTGGCAAAATGTATTCTGCACCCTATTACCGGTCTCATTAGGAGTACCCCAGGGTCACTTCTCAGTCCATTGCTCTTCACTATAGTCACAAACAGGCTCAGCACAGCGAGCATGCAGCCACCATTTAATAAGCAGATGATTTCTCTCTCATATGTTCAGCTCCCTCCCTACCAGAGCTCCTGCAAACAACCCAGCAATCTTTCCAAGACATTGAAAAATACCTTTCAGACTGTCAACTCATACTCAGTCCAAATAAAACAAAGCTTATGCTCTTCACTAATAGCAACGTTCCTGATAACTCTCCCCCACATCACCATCTACTCAGCCAATAAAACTAAAAATAAACCTGTCCAGCACACCAATCTCCTTGATGTCAAAACTGACAACAACCTAGAATATGACAAACTCATCGCTCTAACTATTAAAAAGGTCCACATTAAGCTAGGCTCACTATACAGAGTCAAGCCATATCTAACTGAGGCCACTAGACATTCCACAGCTAGGACTCATCTACTCTCTACCCTTCTATCTGCCTTACCAATATTCACTAATCTCAGAAAATCAGACTTAAACAAACTGGAGTCCTGTTTTTACAAAATCACGAGATTCGCTCCTAACCACCCTTACAGATCACATCACTGCACGGCACTTCATAAACTAAATTGGATTGAACTACCCAGTTTCCTACACACTCAACCAACTAACTTTCCTTCATTCTATCTTCTACCATCTTGACAACTATCAGGCACTCAAGAGCTTAGTGGAGCTCTACTCAAATGGCAGGCCACTAAGATCCTCCAACAAACTACTACTCAAAGTAACTAAATCTAATGATTGTTACAGTAATTCTCTATTCTCCCACCAAATATATAAGTCCTGGAATTCCATGCCTCAGAAAATACTAAATTCTAGCAACACATCCAAATTTAAACTACTGCTTAGGAACACTTAAACAAAAACTGGCTTTGCTCCTGAATTAACCCAGGCTGATCATTCTGTCCTTCCTTGTTCTTATAACCAAAATGTCTCTTCCCTTACTAAATTTTAACATCCAAACTATCCCTTCTCTCACAGAATTCCAATTTCTCTCTACCTATCTCAAGATCACTACCTCTCCTATTTTTATCTACCGGTTTCAAGCTTCCTACAGTTTCATCATATCCCCTCCTCCTTGTACTTCACCTCAGTATTACTGTAGCTATTCACTGTTTAGAACAAATAGCACTAACAGAGCAACAATCAAACGTATTCTTGTTCATATACCATATGTCTACCTCCTAAATATTTACCACCAAAACCATGATATTGATCAGTCGTTTCTCTATGACGGCACAAACTATTCCATGCTAGTTTATTTGTTTAGCTTTCTTTTTTCCACTTTATATTACTCTCTCAATTTGTATTGTTTATGTATAAAGTATTTACTGCCTATATTTATCAAAGTTATGTATTCTTGACTGTTATCGATTTCTTGTATTGTTTGTAATATGTTTTTGTAATGGATATTTTCTCCCCAGGGCTCTGCTGAAAAAGGGCCACTGGCTCAGTCGGAGATCCCTAGTAAACAAAAGTAAAATAAATAAAATAAATAAAATAAAGAAACAAATTCTCCTACCAGGGGTAGAAACATCCTTGACCTTGTACTCATGAACACAGAGGGCCAATGTTCCTCACACAATGTAATATCTTCATTCGTCAGATCTAACCATAAAGCAGTATCATGTGAAATAAAAATTAAATCCAGGGATCCAGCGAAACCAAAAACCTTTAGAAAGTATTCCAAGGCTAACCTCTCTCTACTAAGCAACACCGAACAGGCCGTGGCCTGCTTCTCTTCTTGGGATTTGTGCTAACATTTTGTTTCTGGTGAGAGAAGAAGCAAAGGAGTATTGTATCCCAACAGAGTGAAGCTGTGACCAGCATTAGTAATAGCCAGGCAGTAGCCATTCATGTTACTCATCATTTTTGATAATCTAATTCTTTACTTTTCAGTAAGTACTGTTTGATTTCTTTCTAACTTCAGAATATCTGCCTAAATACTTCATCCTTAAATTTTCAAGGTCTACGTATTAATTTCCCCTCAAGTGTTTGGCAGTGCTCTGTACAGACTCAGACACCTTGAGTGACATTTTTCCTGTAAAAGGAATATATAAGCAAACAGATCCAGTACTTATTAATAATGATCATCCCTCCTGGCATGACTAAAGGTCAGTTCCCTGTACTTTTTCCTATTAATCTGGTGAACTTGGGCATTCTGAGGCAGTGTAACAACTGCCTCATGTACACAGACAACCCTCTCATCTTACCTCCCAACACTCAGACTTCTGAGAGATGCACTTATATATCCAAATTGGAAGTCATGCACTCTCAAGCCATGACTGGAATAGCTGGTCAAGAGGAGAAGGTCAGCACCTGCACCACACCACATGCAACACATAGCCCTCCAGAACATCCACCATCACAGCTCTCACAAAAATAAAAGACACAAACCACAAATGCAAACCACACCCACCTTCATGAAGGCTCTCAATACAAATCTACCCAAACAGCAGAGACCTCCAAGGCAGGAATGCACTCAACCACCACAACACAGCACAAACCACAAGACACATAGCTCACCTACACAGTGTGCCCCTCAACCTAAGCCTCTAAGGGAAAACAGCTTGTCCAATACACTAATCATAGGTGACTCGATAGTGAGGCACACTGATGTCCCACTCACTAGGCTGAATATGGAGAAGGTAACAGTCAGCTGTCTAGCAGGTGCCAGAATCCAACACATAACACATGCACTCAGGTCACTCCACAACAAGTACAAGTACGACTCTGTCACTGTCCATGTGAGTGTGAATGACCTGAGACGCATCTTCCTGGACTACATGAAAAGAGACATGGAGGAGCTCTCGGATTATGTGGCCCAGGCAGTTATGACCCTAGCCCTTAGCAGCATCCTACCGTCACCCAGAATGATACCACAGTACAAGCAGAAAATGATCGACTTCAACAATTGGCTAAGTTTCTGGTGTCATTCTAAGGGAATCCATTATCTGTCTGCTTGGGATGATATGATTGACAGACCTCGATGCTTTGCCAGAGATGGCTTGCATCTGTCACCCCTGGGTTTCCGGGTACTGGCTAAGGCTCTTGCCAACCCTATAGTGCCTTTTTTAGGCGATGTTCCAAAGACCAAATTACCACCATAACAGCTATAAATAAATGCAAGCTGAGGGTCATGCTGCTCAATGCTAGAAGTCTAAATCTTAAGATGCACTTGCTCAAAGCACTCCTCAAAATGGAAAACATCGACATTTGTGCTGTAACAGAGACCTGGTTTAAAGCAGCAGAAATTACCCCTGCACTACCAGGCTATAACTCAAGTTTCATTCCACACCTTTCGGTCCCAGAACATGGACCAAAGCTCCAAAGGCGGTAATGTCTCCATATTCATAAAGGATATGCACACTTCCAGACCCCAGCATAATGCATCTGAAATACTTCAGGTACAACTAACATTCGATAAGATGGCGATTCAGATCGTAGCCTGCTATAGGTCCCCAACCATGTCCCAAGACTCTCACGCCACATTCCTAAGCACCCTGGAAACTGTTAGGGTCCAACCCAACACTCATACTAGATGACTTCAACTACTCCTCCATCAACTGGGAAAACTACTCATGCACCAATACACTGGCCCAATTCTTCCTGGAATTCATCAATTCCAGTGCCCTGGACCAGCTCATTCTTACCCCCACTAGAGGAAGCAACTTCCTCGACCTGGTTATTACTAACATGGGCAACTGTTGCTCTACACCAGTAGTCAATTCCTCCCTGGTTAGATCTGACTACAAACTAATCACCATGGAAATCCACATCTCACCCACACCCCCTGCAAAGGTAACCACCATGAAAAACTTCTCCAAAGCTGACTTTGGGCTCCTAAAAACAGAGGTGGCTAACTTCAAGGCACCCATGTCAATGGAAAATAGATGCATGACTGCCAAATCATACACCAGTGCACTGCACAAACATGTACATAAATGCATGAAACTAGCCATACCCAACAGAACCAAAACGCTCTCCTCCAAAAAAAGGAAGCCAATCTGGTGGTCCTCTGCCATTAATAGACTCCACAACAGAAGGAAGAAAATGGTGCAGAAAAAGGTGAAGCACAAAGACTGGAAAAACTCCCTTATTAGAGTCAACAAAAAGTTGAGATCCCTTATCAAAACTTCTAAAGCCAGCTATGAAGGCAGAATTGCGGCAGACACTAAAAACAACCACAAAGCCTTCTATAGTTATATCAAGAATCTCCAGGGCAATACTCAGGTTTGCTCTGAGTTACTGCACAATGGTACGTCCTATATGGAGCCAACAGATACTGCCAACATACTGGCCGACAGATTCAGTGCCAACTTTACCCCCCCCCCCAAAGGACCAATCACAATACAGGAGGAATACCAGGCACCCAGCATTACTGCAGCACAGGTTAAAGCTGCATTGTCCAAGGCCAAGAATACAGCTTTCATGGACTCAACAATATCCCTGGATGTGTTCTACATGAACTACAAAGTGAACTGGCACCACATCTGTGTGCCCTGTTCAATCACAGCCTGACCTCTGGCTTTGTCTCTACTGAATGGTGCACTGCTACAGTCATCCCTCTCCATAAAGGGGGAGTGACTACAAACCCTGGGAATTATCACCCCATTATCCTGACAAGTCTGATACATAAGGCTATGGAGCACATCATCATGGACCTAATTAACAAGGATATAGGGAATCTCCAAACTCTACATCCCATGCAATTTGGTTTTGTGAAAGGTAGATCATGGCTGCTCAACCTGGTTGACTTCTTTGAGTCAGTCACCAGGGCTGTGGATGAGGGCAAGGCAGTTCATACAGCCTACCTGGATCTGGCCAAGGCCTTTGATACCATTCCCCACTCAGGAATTAATGATAAACTCACCAAACTAGGCATCAACCCCTATATTACTAGGTGGGTTGCAAATTGGCTCACAGATAGAAACCACAGTGTGAAAGTAGCGGACTACTAGTCAGACTGATGACCAGTCACAAGTCGAGTCCCACAGGTATTGTTCCTGGGTCCTCTCCTGTTTGGCATCTACTTCTCAGATGTCCAGACCAACACGGTGGGACTCTGGCTGACCAAGTTCACAGATAACTGCTAGCTGGGAGCCATTATTAACTCCCTAAGTGATGTAGACATCCTACAGAAAGGCCTCACTGAGACCAATGACTGGTGTGGAAACCATGGCCTTAAGCTTAATGCCAAAAAAATGCATTGTCATCCCCTTTGGGAAAAACTCAGTTCCCATTAATTACCACATCGATGGGAGCCCACTGAACACTGAAGCCATTATAAGAGATCTGGGGACACAGGCTGACAGCAACCTCTCCTTTGACCTCCACATTGCCACTGTGGTCAGAAAGTCATTCTATGTGGCATATCTCATTACCAAGGGTTTTGCATCCAGGAAGAAAGAGGTCATTATCTCCCTCTACTCTTCCCTCATTAAGCCAGTCATAGAGAATAATGCCCCATTTGGCATGTACCTCACTAAACACATGCAACAGCTGGAAAGGCCAGAAAAGTACCTCACAAAGAGGATCCTAGGCCTTAAACACATATCCTACATGGTCAGACTCAAAAAACTCCAGCTATTCTCTGTCTCATATTGTCTACTAAGAGGCGATCTCTGCTTGACTTACAAACATGTCTGACCCAGCTCTGTTAGAAATGCTACATCTAAAGAAATCCCGGTCCCTCCACATCATATGCTCCAGAGACCTCAACCTCATTACCACAATCCATAGAAGATGCTGGAGGGACAGGTTCATAACCCAGAGACTGCCCATGCTCTGGAATAGACTTCTCATACATGTCCAGCAGAGCACCTCACAGAGAAATCTTGATGAGTGAATGGGAAATAGAAAGTTCACCCCGGGATCACTCCGGTGGCTCTACTTGATAGAGGCACTGGGAACTAATGTCGGGCAGCACAATGCCAGGGCACTTCTATGGGCTAGGCTTGTAAAGGCTCCAGGGCCATTAGCCTAGTACACACCTATGAACCTTGGCTAAATTCCAAGCACCCACAAACCCAGTAAATACCGTGGAATACACTGAGATATTTACAAAACCTCTGTACAGCCATATTGATAGGTGTATAGAGTGAGCTGTAGCCATTAATTTTAAGAATAAGACAAACTCAGAAGACAAGCCATCCTGGTGGAATCATCGTATCAATCAATTATACAACAAAAGAACAAAAATCTTGGCCAAGTGTAGCAGGAACAAAGCCATACATACTAAAAGCCCACTGAGCAATCTATACAGGCAGCTAAGAGGGTTAATTAATACTTCAAAGGCTAAATTTGAAGAAAAAAAATTACTTCTCAGGTAAAGGATAACCACAAAGCTTTCTACAGCTGTGTCTGTAACCTCAGAGGAAATATACAACAATGCATAGAACGTACGGTAAATGGCATCACTCACACTGAACCAGAGATCATTGCCAACCTTTTGGCTGACAAGTTCAACTCAAATTTCACCCCCTCTCTCGTGCTAGTCTAAAAGAAATACCACATAACACAACCCCTCTCCCCCTACCATTACTTTGGAAAGAGTCATCAATGCACTTTCCAAGGCCAAACCACTACATTGATAGGCCCAGATAACATCCCGTGATGTTTAATAAATAGCATGAAACATGATCTCTCTGGTCCACTTGAATCATTTTTCAACTGGAGCCTTTAGTCAGGTTTTGTGGCCAAGGAATGGAAGATGGCTACAGTGATTCCACTGCATAAAGGAGGTCCAGCCATTGATCTGGGTATCAATAGGGCAAAAGTCTTACCAGCCTCATTTGTAAGGCCATGGAAAGAATCATCATGGATATGAAAACCATAGGTAATCTGCAAACGCTGGATCCATCACAGTTCAGCTTTGTTAAAGGAAGGCCAAGTCTATTAAATCTGGTGGACTTTTTTTGAGAGGATCACCAAAGTACTGGATGAAGGTAAGACTGTGCACACAGCTTACCTCGACCCGGTCAAGGCTTTTTATACAATACCCCAATCAGACATTATAGAAAAGCGCACTAATTTAGGTACAAGCCCTTTTGTCACCCGCTGGATAGCCAAATGGCTCAGTGATAGGACCCAGGAGATCAAAATAGGTGAGGCCACCATCACTAAGAGGCCAGTCACTAGAGGAGTTCCACAGGTTCCCCATGCTCTTTTTGGCATATATTTCTCTGAAATGGAAGCAAATGCTGAAGGTTTATGGATGAGTACGTCAGCAAGCTGGGAGTTATCATTGACTCCCCTGCAGACACTAGCATTCTTCAAGATGGTCTATCTCTAACTAAAAACTGATGCCAAAGCCATGGTCTTAAACACAATCCTAAGAAATGCATAATTGTACCCTTTAGGAAGTCAACCTTCCTGGCTAATTACCATGCTGATAATACATCCCTAAGAGTCGACCTAGTGGTCAGGAATCTGGGTACACATGTAGACACTAGCCTTACCTTCAACCACTACGTGGCCATAGTGCTGAAGAAATCATTTTATAATGTGCAACTTATGAGTAAGGTCATAGCATCTTGGTCCAAAGCGGTCATTATCCCATTGTACTCCGTCCTTATCAGACCAATCATTGGTATGTACCTGACCAGGCATATGCAGCAACTAGAGTGACTTCAAATGTTCCTTACAAAAAGAATACAAGGCATAAAAACTTGCCTTTTGCAGAACTCCTTAAAGCCTTTTCCCTCTACTCAGTCTCTTATAGATTGCTGATGGGTGATCTATGCCTGGCTTACAAGGCATCTACAAACTCTCCTACATATTTGTAAGTAAAAGAGTACCATAAATACAAGGTCTAGGGACCTGAATTTTTTTCTGTGACTTAAACAGAACATGCTGGAGAGATAGCTATGTGTCCCAGAGACTACGCCTCCTATGGAACAGGGTTCCCATCCATGTGAAGTTGAGTTTGTCTAGTACCCACTTTAAGCATAGCCTAGACAAGTGGATGGGGAATAGGAAATTTACACTGGGCCTGGCAGCCATGTTCATTATGGACAGAGGTAGCTTATAAATACTTGGCCCTCAATATCCTATTTGGATATAAGATATCATTATTCTTTTAGGAAAACATGCTATATTTAGAAAGGCCCCCTGGGTCATTATTAGTCTAGTAAGAGTCTATGAATCTATACGAATATCCTGTCCTACACGATCACCTTAAGGCCCTATTTCTGTACTCAGTCTCCTACAGGTTAATTTTATTTTTATTATTTTATTATTTTACATTTGTTGACCGGACTAGTCTAGCTGGATATATGTCTATTTTCAGTAGAGTCCCGGGGAGAAAAGCTCCACATTAAAACAGATAAACACACAGAGTATTAAGTATTCAGTTACAGAACATTAAACTTCAGATACAGATAGGTTGCTAGATAAAAACAGGTGTTTAAGGTAATTTAGCAAACATTGATGGAACAGAAGAATAGCACAAATATAAGATAATTTAATCCTTAGTGTTTTTTTTTTGTGTGTAACACTGTGGGAAGAAAGTCTTCAGAAGGATATGGGAGATCAGGGTAGTTAAAAACAGGATTGGGAGAGTAAGTGGAGGGGGAGAAACTCATCAAAAGACAGAAAGAGGTAAATTACATCTTTCTTAGGTGCAATAAGAGCAACTAGAGCAACTAGATGGTAGAGGCCTTAAAGTGGCAATAAAGTGAGTAAGAAACCTGGGAAGACTGATTATGATGAAAATAGACAGAGATAGTCTTAGTCAGGGTTTGAACAGGGACATAGCCAATGGTTTGTAAGGTATTGTTTTAGTTTCTTTTTGAAGAGTGTAGTTGAAGATAGAGATGTAAGTTCACTGGGAAGTAGGTTCCAACTTTTCCCCATAGTATTAGAGAAAAGGGAATCTCCTGCTTTGTTGTTGGGTTTATGTATGGATACCAGAAGTTTATTAGCTGAGCGTAGGTTTGTAAGATTCTTATATGGGGATATTAGACTAGTGAGAATTGGTATGTTTTCTGGGTGGTAAAGGGTTTTATGGGCAATAATCAGTTGATGAAATAAAATTTGATTGTGCAATTCAAGCCAACCAAGCTGCTTCAGATTTAGGCAGTGGTGGGTTCTAAAAGGGGAGCTGGTAGCAAATCTGGCAATATTATTGTAAGAGACTGCCAGCTTGTGGAGGTTGCATTTGGATAGATTTGTATATATATGAGAGGCATAAAAGAGAGTAGAGATAAGGTGGGTTTGGGCAATAGTAGTTCTAGCTATGGGAGTAAGGAAGAGCTTTATTTTGTAGAGGGAGCCTAGTTTTTGGTTTAATGAATTAATTGTGATGTTGATGTGAGTGTCATAGTTAAGGCTGTGGTCAATAGTTACTCCTAAGAGTTTGGTAGTAGTGTCAGGAGATATGACTGTACCAGTTTTAGATTTGATAGAGAAGTTAAGTGGGGTGGACTTTTGTTAAGGAGTAAACAGCAAGAGTTTAGTCTTTTTGGGGTTAAGGAGGAGACACCGCTGTAGAAACCATTCTTCTACAAGCTCAAAGGTATTCTGGGTGAGGGACTGCAGTTCAGACGGCCCTGTGGCTGAGGATATTAATGTGGAATCGTCTGCATATTGTATAGTTACAGCTTGGGTGATACTAATAGATAGATCATTTATGAAGATAGAGAACAGAAGAGGGCCTAATATGGATCCTTGGGGTACACCAAGGGTGACAGGTAGGTGGGAGGATAGAGTGTTTTCCCATAGCACTGCCTGTTGCCTGTTGTCTAGATAGGACTTGAACCACTGTGATGCTTGAGTATCAAATGAGAGGGACTTGAGAAGATTCAGCAGTAGCTGATGGTTAACCATGTCAAATGCTTTTGAAAGATCAATAAAGATAGCAGAGGACAGGGTATTATTGTTGCGATTTTTGTTGATGTGGTCAGAGAAGGAAAGGAGGGCAGTAGTGGTGCTATGGAAAGGTCGAAAGCCATGCTGGGAGCTGGCTAATAGGCTATTTTGAAGAAGATGGTCTAATAGTTGACGGTGGATGCATTTTTCCATGATTTGTGCTATGGGAGAGAGGAGGGCAATTGGACGGAAGTTTGAAAGTTCTGATGAGTTGCCACCTTTATGTAGTGGGATGATATGTGAAACTTTCCAGATGGATGGGATAGTACCTTCAATAATGGTTCTGTTTATAAGGATAGAGATTGGGTAGGCAATAACTTTGGCTGCAATTTGAAGGTATTTAGAAGGCAAATGGTCTGCTGAAGGGGTAGAGGGTTTGAGTTTTTGAAGGAGGGTACAGATGAGGGATGTGG